>NW_006922325.1:328432-340368 GCF_000298275.1 Orycteropus afer afer
TTGAAAAATGAAAACACAAAGGAGAGAAGAACCAGAAGAAGAAGAAGAAGAAGAAGAAGAAGAAGAAGAAGAAGAAGAAGAAGGAGAAGAAGAGGAAGAGGAAGAAGAAGAAGGAGAAGAAGGAGAAAGGAAACAGCAAAAGAAAAGAACAGGGATGAGAAAGAAAAATAAGAAGAAACAAGGTAGATAAAAAGAATAATTTAAAAACAAACAAAAAACTGTAGGGATCAGGGCACCACCCCTAGGCTCTTCCAGGGCATAAATCGTGATGGAATTCTTGCCGGTCAATAAGGTTGGTGGAGGCAGTGGATGGCCACACCTCTGTTCATCAAGAGGATGTGTTATATAAGAATAACAAGGGGAATATTGCACCTTTCCAATTGTGAGACTCCGATGCAATTGATCATGGTGTTCTTGGCAAGCAGAGACTATTATTGGGTCACTGTGCAGGTAAGAATGCCATTTGAATATATTCAAAATGGCTACGCCTGCCTTAGAAATATTCAAAAAATGTCTGCACTTTCAGGACAACCACTGGCAGTCCACATGTCTGTTTGTCTCCTTCACTGTTTTCTTTTCTGGTTGTCAGACACCAGTGCAGTCCTCACCCATGCAGTCCTTGGTCAGCTGAGCAAATTCTTAGGTTGTTACTGGGAAATATTCAAAATGGCTGTGCTCTCAGGACAGCTGACAGTCCACAGCTCCATTTGTCTCCTTATTCACTGTTTTATTTCAGGTTCTTCTACTAGTTATTTAATCCACTTCTTTATCCTCCCCTTCAAAGTTCCAGGTTCAGGGATCATCTTCTGTATTGGTTTCAATTGGTTTCTCATTGCTTTGTTGCAGAGGGTCTGTGTAACTTGTGTGCCTATTCCACCATCTTGCTGGAACTCCCTCATTGTGGTTTTGATTTGGCTAATGATGTTGACCATTTTTCTCATTTGTTTCATGGCCATTTGAATGTTGTCTTTGATGAAATGTCTACTCAAGTTCCTGGTCCATTTTATGATTGGGTTATTTGTGCATTTTTTTGTTGTTAAGATTTTTTGTTTTCTTACTTAATTTTCTATTGTGATTTAAGTGCAATTTACAGAGCAAATTAATTTCCCATTAAATAGTTTATACACATTTTGTTTCATGACATTCATTGCAAACCCCACAATGTAACAGCTCTCATCCCACTTCCTCCCTGGGGTTACCTTTTCCCTGTATCCTTCTTTTCTAAACATTCCTGCCCTCTGGGCTATAACCATGAGCAAATTCTGTCCTTCTGATCTTCCATGGTTATTTGTTCTAAGGAGCCTACCTACCTGGTGTAATTGTTTACTTCCTAGACCTATTTTTTGGCTGGAAGTTAAGCCAAGGGAAAAAGTTCAATCCCAGGCCCAAAGGGATAATAAGGGCCATAGTCTTGGGGGTTTCACCAGTCTCTGTCACACCAATAAGTTTGGTCTTTTTTATGATTTTGAATTTTGTTTCACATTTTTCTCCCACTCTATCCAGGATCTCCAATTTTGGTCCCTTTCTGAGTGGTAGCTGGGAACCATGTTGCTCTTCTGCTCTCAAGGTTGTCGAAGCTGAGGTTCCCATGATCCATTTGTCTGTTGGACTAATTGTTTTCTTGCATCTTTGATTTTCTTCACACTTCTTCATACTGGATGAGGAGGGACGAATAGTTAGATATTCGATGGCCACTTGCAAGCTTTTAAGACTCCAGTAGCTACTCATCAAAGTAGCATGTAGAACAATGTTTTGCGTACTATGTTATGACAATTGAACTTGATGTCCCCTATGACCATGGTTCTGAACCTGCTGGCCCAGCAATTCATTCTTTTAAGGTATTTGCTTGTATCTAAAAAGTTATTATAACTTTGCCCTCTGTTTGCTCTATTATATATATGGACATTTTTATAGCATATACAAACATGTATATAGAAATATCATCTGCCACACCTATATATGGTCATGGATATATTCCAATTTGTCAACATATACCTGATCATCTTGCCTGTCTACCTATGTATCCACCCATAGATTAACATTTATTATTGACAATGTAATATTGTGCATGTAATAGTATTTACCTTTGTTGTCTGTATTTGTTGTGAACTTCTGCATGTTTTCCTTTTCCTTAGTAACATTATGATTGTCATCCTCTTTTGCTATATTGCCTTTCCCTTCACCTAAATAAGTAAGTGTCTCTTACTAGCTACCAATTTTCCCTCCTATCCCTGATAACCAACACATAAAGTTTCCTTCATTGTGTGAACATTTTATAATAATGGACTTATTCAATATTTGTCCTTGTGTGATATTTATTTTATTCAGCAAAATGTCCTCCAAACTCATCCATATTATGAAGTGTTTTGAGTATTCTTCATTATTATTTCATGTTGCATAGTATTTAATTGTGTGCTTGTATCATAGTTTGTTTATCCCTTCATCCATTGATGGGCACTTATGTTGTTTCCATCAATTGCTATTGTGAATAGTGCTGCAATGAACATAGATGTGTATATATCTATTCATGACCTGGCTCTCACTTCTTTAAGATCTATTCCTAGTAGTGGGATTGCTGGGTCAAATGGCATTTCTATTTCCAGCTTTTTAAGGAAGCACCATACCATTTTCCACAGTGGTTGTACCATTTCACAGTTCCACCAGCAGTGTATGAGAGTTCCAATCTCTCTACACTCTCAACAGTATTTGTTGTTAAACTTTTCTATTATTGCTGGGATGAGATGATATCACATTGTTTGGGCTTGCATGTTTCTAATGGTTAAGGATTGTGAGCAATTTGTTATGTGTTTGTTGTCTGCCTGAGTATCTTCTTTAGTGCAATGTCTGTTCATGATCTCTGACCCTTTTTCAATTGGATTTTTTTGTCTTTTTCTTGTTGAGGTATTGAAGTTTTCTATAAATTTTATAGATAAGTCTCTTGTCAGATATATCCTTGTCAATTTTTTTCTCCCCAATTTCTTCTGCTATTTGTGCATTTTTGGTAGTATTTGATAGTATTTATGCCATAAATTAGGACAAATTAATTTTGCCCCTAATTTTTCTTTGATGAGCTTTATACTTTTAGATTTTACAGTTAGGTTTTTGATCCATCTAGAGTACATTTTGTGTATAGTTTGAGGTATGAATCGTGTTTCATTTTTCTGTGAATGGATATCCAGCTTTGCCAGCACCATTTGTGAAAGAGGCTATCACTTCCCCATTTAATGGATTTTGGCCCGCTATCAAAGATCAGCTCTCAAGAAGTGGATGAATATATTTCTGGGTTCTCAAGTCTGTTCCACTGATCTATTTGTCTGTCATTGCACCAAATCCTTGACGGTTTTTACTACCATGGTTGTTTTTGATTTTGAGATTGGGGAACGTAAGACTTCCCACTTTGTTCTTCTTATTCAGTACTGTTTTGCACATCTGAAATCTCCTTCTTTTCCATATAAAATTAGTGACTGGTTTTCCAGATTCTTAAATGATCTGGATCCAGACTGCATATAATCTGTAGATCACTTTGGGTAGTAAGGACATTTTCACAATGTTCAGTTTCTATCCATGAGCATGGTATGTTCTTCCATTTATGTAAGACTTATAGTTTGTTATAGTAATGTTTTCTAGTTTGCTTTGTATAGGGCTTTTTTGTGCCTGTTAAGATTTATTCCACAATATTTTATCTTTATGGTTGTTGTTGTTTTTGTTATGTGCCATCGAGTCAGACTTGACTCATAGCGACCCCTCCTTGGGTTTCCGAGGCAGTATCACTACAGAAAGTAGATTGCCCCATCTTCCTTCCAAGGAGTGGCTGGTGGGTTTGAACTGCCAGCCTTCTGGTTAGCAGTCAAGTGCCTTAGACACTATGTTACCAGAGCTCTTTATGGTAGCTGTTGTAAATGGTGTTGTTTTCCTTTTAACAGATCTTGGTGCTGGTGTAGAGGGATTCAACTTAATTTTGTAGGTTGATTTTTTTTTCTTTTAAATTTTATTGTGCTTTCAGTACAAATTTACAAAGCAAATTTGTTTCACATTCAATAGGTCATGCACATTTGATTTCACACCCCAATTACCATCCCCAACCATAAAATAACTCTCCTCCTCTCCCGTCGCTGTGACTATCCCCTCCCTGTGCCTTTCTTAACTATGCATTCCTGTCTGTCCAGTTTTCCTTCTATGTAAATGCTGCCCCTCTGGTGTCTCATGGATGACTGCTCTAAGGGGTGCATCTCCCTAGAGTAGGTGGGTGCATGCCCCTGGGTTAGGTGTTCTGCATGTAAGTCTTTCTACTGTTGGGCTGAGAGCCAATCTATGGGAATGAATCCATTTCTAGGTCCAAAGGGTTACCAGGGACCATAGTCTAAGGGTACTACCAGTCTCTATCTCACCAGTAATTCTGGTTATTTTTTATGTTTGTGAATTTTATTCCAGATTTTTCCTCCCACTCTATCCAGGCTCTCCAGTTTCAATCCCTTTCCAAGCAGTTGGAATTGGTAGCCAGGCATCATCTAGTTCTTCTTGTCTCAGGGTCATGAAGGCTGAGGTCCTCACGGTCCTTATCCTTGGACTAATTATTTCCAGATGCCATTTATTTATTTATTTACTTACTTACTTATTTTCACTCTTCTTTGATTTAGATGAGAGGAGACAAATAGTTGCATCTTAGATAGCCACTTGAAATCCTTTAAGACCTCAGTTGCTACTCACCAAAGTAGGTTGTAGAACAAGAATTTTATGTACTATATTGTACCAATTGAGCTTGATGCACCCCAAAGCTATTGTCTTGAATCTGCAGGCCCAAGACACCTCTCTCAAGCAGTTTGGTTGTCTCTGAGAGGTTATTCCAACTCTGTCTTCTGTTTCTTCTGTAATGTATGTGGCTAATTTTGTAGCACAAGTCATATATATAGGATTATCTTCAGCCAAATCTGTCTTTGGTCTAAGGTATATTCTGTATGTTGATCTTTTATCCTGTCACTATGTTAATCTTTCAATTAGTTCCAGTAGTTTCTTGCTTAATCTCAGGTTTTCTATTTATAGGATCATATCATCTGCAAATATGGATAATTTTACTTCTTTCTTACCAATTTGGATGCCTTTTATTTCCCTTTCTTGCCTTATTGCCCTGGCTAGGACTTCCAATATAATGTTAAATAAAAGTGGTGATAGAGGGCATACTTGTCTGGTTCCCATTCAGAATGGGTATTTCAGTCTCTGTCCATTGAGAATAATATTGGCTGTTGGTTTTTCATGTATGCCTATATTATGTTGAGGGATTTCTCTCTATCCCTATTTTACTGAAATTTTTCATCAGTAATTGGTTTTGGATTTTATCAAATGTCTTTTCTGCCTTGATTGATATTATCATGTGGTTCTTTTCCTTAATTTTATTTATGTGATGAACTATATTGTCTTTCTATTGTTGAACCATCCCTGCACACCTGGTATGACTCCCATCTGGTCATGGTGTACTATATTTTTTGATGTAGTGTGGTATTCTATTGGCTAGGATTTTGTTGAAGATTTTTGTATTGGTTTGTAATTTTCCTTTCTAGAGGTATTTTTGTTGGGCAATCCTACTTCTGTAGTGATACTGCCTCGGAAACCCAAGGAGGGGTCACTATGAGTCGGGGCCGACTCGACGGCACACAACAACAACAACAAGTGGTATTTTTGCCTGGTTTTGGTATGTATCAGTGTTACGATTGCTCCCTAAAATAAATCTGGGAATAGTGCATCCTTTTCTATGTTCTGGAATATTTTGAGTAGAATTTTTATCAGCTCTTCTCTCAATGTTTGGTAGAATGCGCCAGTGAAGCCATATGGTGCAGGATGTTTTGAGTTCACAGTTCTTTCTCTCTCTCTTTTTTCAATGATGCATTCTATTTCTTCTTTTGTGATTGGTCTGTTCAAATTTTTTATCTCATTCATTGTTTGTTTAGGTAATTAGTGTTTTTTGAGAAATCTGTCCATTTCTTCTAGGTTTTCAAATTTGTTGGAGTACAGTTCTTCATAGTATCCTGATATTATCCTTTTTATTTTTGTTGGTTCTGTTATGACTTTGCCCATTTCATTTCTCATTTGCTCTGTCTGCTTGTTCTCCATTTCCTTTGTTAAATTGCCAGTGGCTTGTTGATTTTATTAATCTTTTCAAAGAAGCAATTTGTAGTCTTGTTGATTCTATTACTTTCTGTTTCATTTATTTTTGCTTGAATCTTTATTTATTTATTTATTTGTTTTCTTTTGGTGATTGTAGGCTTTATTTATTGCTATTTTTCTCCTTGTAGAATACGCTTGGTTAAGGAATTGATTTTAGCTCTTACTTCTTTTTTATTTTTATGTTAAGAGCTTGTTTTGCATTCAACGTTATGTGTACATTTAGTTTCATTCCAATTTACCATGTCCAACCCTAACCCAGTCTCCTCCCCTCCCTACCCTGTAACCCTCCCCATATGCCCCTTATATTTATGCACTCTTGTTTGTCGTGCATTTTGTCAATTTGAATGCTGATTGTTGAATAATGTCCTGTGGTTTATTGCTCTAAGGGATGCATTACCATAGAGTATGTGGGTGTGTCATCTTGGTTTGAGTGGTCTGCATGTACATCTTGTTAACTATTGGGCTGGGAGGCAGCTCCTGGGGGTGTGTTTTATTCCAAGTGCAGAATGTATTCCAGGGTCATAGTATTGGAGGTCTCACCAGATTTCATCTGACCAGTAATTCTGGTCATTATTGAATTTTTGGATTTTGTTCCATGTTTTCCCTTGCACTCTATCCAGGATCTCCAGATTTGATCCTTTCCTGAGTGGTTGGCGTTGGTAGGTGGGCACCATCTTTTCTGGTCTCAAGGGCCATCATGCCTATGGCTGACTGCTTCCAAATTCCTTTTTTTTGCATTCTCCTTTGCTTCTGGTGATAGGAGATGGTTAGCTGTATCTTAGATGGCCGCTTGAAAGCTTTTAAGACCCCAGTCACTACCTACCAATGTAAAATGTGGAGCAAAGCTTTTATGTATTTTGTTGTGCCAATTGAGTCTGGTGTCCCCCAGTGTTATGGCCCTGAGACAGTAGATCTATTGGATCTCTCTCCCATAGTGTCTGGTTTTCTGTGAAGGATTGCTCTGTGTCTGTCTTCTATTGTTTCTATAAGAACTGCAGTATTTTATATCGCTGGTGTCTGTGCAAGATTAGCCTCAGCTGAATCTATCCTTGGTCTAGAGTATACTCCTGTTCACTGACCCTTATCTGATCATCTCAGGTGTTTATGTGTTTATCTGTAGCCTGGTGTTTAGTGTTAAAGGTAAGGCAGTATTGTGGACACATTGATTTCTTTTGTGTCTTTGTTCAGTTTCTTCCTAGTTGTTCTATCCTACACTGAAAGTGCTCTATTAAAGTCTCCTACTATTATTGCAGAGTCATTGATTTCTCTTTTCAATTTTGTTAATGTTTGATTTATGTATTTTTGAGTTCTTTCATTTGGTGAATAAATATTTATTTTGGTTATTTCCTCTAGTTCAATGGTTTATTTAATCATTATATAGTATCTTTCCTTATCTCTTATGGTGATTTTTGTCTTAAAGTCTATTTTATTCAAAATTAATATTGCCACTTCTGCTCATTTTTGGTTGCCATTTGATTGATATATTTTTTCCAACCATTGATTTTTAGTTTATTTTTGTCTTTGTGTCCAATGCGTTTCTTTTGTAGATGGCATACTGATAGGATATGTTTTCTTATACATTTTGCAACTCTTTGTCTCTTGATTGATGCATTTAATTCATTTACATTCAGTGTAACTCTTGACAAGTAGGAATCAATTGCTGTCAGTTTGTTATGAGTTCTTTTGTGGTGTTGCTGATTTCTTTGTTCTATATAACTTTTTGTGCTGAGTTCATTTTGTTTAAGAATTTTTTGTTATTTCCTTCATTGTTATTATTTTAGTATTTGCTAAATACTTGTGGCTCTCCTCTTCTTTTATTTTTATGGTAAGGTTTATTAATTTTCTTTGAAGTTATCTTGTGATTTACTATTTCCTTCCAAGTTTAAAACATTTTGTTCTATCATTAAATTGTCCTGACATCCTCTTCATTCAGAAGTTCTATAACTGCACTATTTATTCCCTCTTTTTGCTTTTCAGTTGTCCTTATTTACAAATAATTGTCTCTGATTCCCTGTTTTCAGTCTGTGGATCTTACTTTTGATACTTCTATATCTGGGTTAGAAGCTGTGGTAGCATAGTGCCTAAGGCACTTGCCTGCTAACCAGAAGGCTGGCAGTTCATACCGACCAGCCACTCCACAGAAGGAAGATGGGGCAATCTACTTCTGTAGTGATACTGCCTTGGAAACCCAAGGAGGGGTCGCTATGAGTCGGGTCCGACTTGACGGCACATAACAACAACAACATATCTGGGTTGGATTCTGGGTTATGCTGTCAGGTGTGTTAATCATGGTCTGTTGTCTGCTGTTGTAGGTTGTCAGTTCAAAGGACTCCCATTATCCTCTCTTGGAAGGTTGGTGGTCCCCCCCAAAAAAAAAAATTCCCTTAATTTTTGATGGTCTGCAAATGTTCTAATTTGCCATGATATTTCAGGGACAATTTTGCTGAATATGCAATTCTTGGTTGGCAATTATTTTATTTCAGGGTTTTATATACGTCATCCCATTGCCTTTTCACCTACATGGGTTCTGCCAAGAAATCTGAGCTTACCATTTTTTTTTTCCTATTCTTTATTATTATTTTGATGAGCGTTTACGGAGCAAATAAATTTTCCATACAACAGTTCATACATATTTGGATTCATGACATTAATTGCAATGCCCATAATGTAACAGTTTCCTCCCATTTTCTCCCTATAGATAACTTTCCCTGTGTCCTACATTCCTTTCCATTCCTTCCCTCTGAGCTATCTCCCTGTGGAAATACTGCCCTTCTGCTCTCCCACAGTTCAATGTTCTAAGGAGTGCATCTACCTGCTGTAAATGTTCACTTTATGTGCCGGTCTATTGTTTGGTGGAAGTAACAGAAGTGAATTCAATTCCAGGCCCAAGGGACAATAGGGGACATAGTCTCAAGGGTTTCACCAGTCTCTATCAAACCAATAAGCCTGGTCCTTTTTATAATTTTGAGATTTTTTTTCCACATTTTTCTCCCACTCCATCCAGGATCTCCTACACTGATCCTTTTCTGAGTGGTCGACAGTAGTAACCAGGCAACATCTAGTTTTTCTCGTCTTAAGGTCACGTAGACTGAGGTTCACATGGTCCACTAGTCCTTTGTACTATTTTTTTTCTTGTGTCTTTGGTTTTCCTCATTCTTCTTTGCTCTGGATAAGGAGAGTCTAGTCTTACTTGTTCTACATTGTAGGTAACTTTTTATTTTTTCTGTGCTGCTTCCAGGATTCTTTCCTTGCCTTGGTTTTGGAAAGTTTGATTATGATATGCTTTGGCAATTTTGTTTTGGGGTCTCTCCTGTTTGGGGCTCTTTGAATGTCTTCATTTCATGTTTTCTCATCTTTCATCATATTAGGAATGTTCTCTTCCAACAAATCTTCGACAATTTTCTCTGTAGGGAATTCCAATCACATATATTATTCCTCTTGATTGTGTCCCACTTAATTCTTAGGTTTTCTTGTTATTTTTTCCTGAAGAGAGAAATAGACAACTCCACAGTAATAGTAGGAGACTTTAGTACTCCACTACTTTCAATGAAGTATAGAATAACTATGGAGAAACTCAACAAAGACAAAGAAATAAACAATACAATCAACCAACTTGGCCTTATGGATAAATACAGAGTACTTCACCAGCAACAGGATAATATACATTCTTTTACATTGCACATGGATCATATTATATAGACCATATGTTGTTGTTGCTGTTATTTGCCGTCGAGTCAGCCCAGACTCATAATGACTCCTCCTTGGTTTTCCAAGACAGTATCACTACGGAAGAAGGATTGCCTAACCTTCCTTCTGAGGAGTGGCTGGTGGGTTTGAACCACCAGCCTTCTGGTTAGCAGTCAAGTGCCTTAGGCACTATGCTACCAGAACTCCTATAGACCATATATTAGGTCATAATTCCAGCCTCAGTAAATTTAAAAACATCAAAACTCTGCCAGTAGTTTTCTTTACTTGAGATTATTTTGTCCTGTTTTTATACTTGGGTTCCGTTTCATAGAATGCAGCAAGGAGCATTATTTCCTTCTCTATCTTTTGGAATAGTTCTAACAGTACTGGTGTTAATTCTTCTCTAAATGTTTGGTAGAATTACCTAGTGAAGCCACCTAGGCCAGGACTTTTTGCTCTTGTTATTGGCAGCCTTTTGATCACTGGCTCAATCTCTTCACTTGTTATGGATCTATTGTGTTTTTCTATTTCCTCTTGAGTATGTTTGGGTAGGTTATGTGCTTCTAGGAATTTATCCATTTCATCTAGGTTATTCAGTTTGTTGCTATACAATTGTTGATAGTATTCTATTATAATTCTCTTTATTTCTTTTGAGTCTATTGAAATGTCTCCTATTTCACAGGGTTTTTTTTTTTTGTTATTTACATCTTTTCTCTGTTCTTTGTAACCTAAATTTGTTGCCAATTTTACTTATTTTCTCTAGTTTTGGGAGTTTTCTTCTTTTTTCAAGTATTTATTTATTCCTGAAGTTTCCCTTGAGTATTGCCTCTACTACTTCTCATAAGTTTTGGTATGCTGTGACTTAACCAGGAGCTCTGGTGGCATAGTGCCTAAGGCATTTGACTGCTAACTAGAAGTCTGACAGTTCAAACCCACCAGGCACTCCTCAGAAGTAAGACTGGGCAATCTACTCCATAGAGATGCTGCCTTGAAAACCCAAGGAGGAGTATTTATGAGTTGGAATTGACTCAGTGGCAGTGAGTTTGGTTTTGGTTTGGTGACTTAACATGTTGTCAGTCTTAAAGAGTGATCCATGTGCACTGGAGTAGAATCCATATTGTGTTCTAAGATAAAGTGTTCTGCAGGTGGCTGTTAAGTCAAGTTTTAATTAATTAATTAATTAATTGTGTCATGTAAGTCCTTAGTTTCCATGAAGAAAGTGAAAAGTCATTAAAAACAGAAAAGGTAGAAAAGACCAAAATAGATGTCAGAAGAAATTCTGAAACTTGTCCTTGAATGGAGAGCAGCTATAGCAAATGGAAGGAATGGCAAGATAAAAGAGCTGAACAGAAGATTTCAAAGAGCAGCTCAAGAATGCAAAGTCAATTAATATAATGAAATGTTTAAAGACCTGGAGATAGAAAACTAAAAAGGAAGAACACAGTTGGCATTTTTCAAGCTTGCAATATTGAAAGGTTCTATGGGCAAAATATTCAATGATGCAGGAAACATTAAAAGAAGATAGAAGGAATACATAGAGTCACTATATCAAAAAGATTAGTCGTTGTTCATCTATTTCAGGAAGTGCCATATAATCAAGAACTGGTGGTACTGAAAGAAGAAGTTGAAGCTACACTGAAGTAATTGGCAAAAAACATGGATCCAGGAATTGAAGGAACACCCATTGAGAATTTTCAATAAACAGATGCCATGCTGAAGCCACTCACTTGTCTATGCCATGATATTTTGAAGAGAGCTTCCTGGCCAACTGACTGGAAGAGATTCATATTTGTACCCTTTCCAAAGAAAAGTGATCCCACAGAATGTGGATATTACTGGACAATATCATTAATATCACATGCAAGTAAAATCTTGCTGAAGATAATTCAAGAACAGTTGCAGAAGTAATATTGACAGGGAACTTCCAAGAAAGCAAGCTGGATTCAGAAGAGGATGTGGAAAGAGGGATGTAATTATTGATGTCAAATGGATCTTGGCTGGTAGCAAAGAATACCAGAAATATATTTACTTGTGTTTTATTGACTATGCAAAAGCATTCGACTATGTGGATCATTAAAAATTATGGAAAA
>NW_006922325.1:340468-342353 GCF_000298275.1 Orycteropus afer afer
AGAAGGAACCATACCAGTCTTAATATAGGTAATTCTTGAACAGACTAATAATTCTAATTATATTTCATGTCAACATGCTTTGAATTCACAACCAAAAAACAAGCCCTCCAGTTGATCCCAACTCATAGCGACCCCCATCGGACAGAGTAGAATTGACTCATAGAGTAAATATTTAGGGAACAAAACTGCCTCATCTTTCTCCTGTGGAACAGCTGGTTTGTTTGAACCCATAGACTTTTAGTTAGCAGCCTAATACTTTAACCACTACACCACCAAATCTACAATATAGTTTGAATGGCTCTTTATATATACTTAAAGAGAGTTTAAATGTTCATGCGGAGAAGGTAAAGGAACTCTTAGTAACAATACTTGCCTTTTCCTTTGTAATCCAGAGCAATTCAGTTTTCTCTTTATATTTGCATAACCAACTCAGCTGGGCAATCCTACTTCTGTAGTGATACTGCCTCGGAAACCCAAGGAGGGTTCGCTATGAGTTGGGGCCGACTCGACGGCACATAACAATAACAATAACAATAACATAACAAACCAACTCAGTAAAAGAAAAACTTACATTTAAGCAGTCTCATTCTCCTTAAAAAACAGTTTAATCTCCACCAACCCCAAGATGGCTTATCTATCATTTTATTGAGTTAGTGCTCTAAAATCTTAGGCTTCGTACCTAAAGTAAAATGGCTGATCTAATGCTAAAGGCTAAATTATTTTTCTTCTCTATTTTAACCCCTGTAGATATTAGCTTTTGTGCTGATTTAACTATATACAGTAAAGGAAGTATTTTTCTCTGTGGTCATGCAGTTATAGGATATTGACAGCCTATTTCTGGAAGACCTTAGACACAAAGCATTATAAAAAAATTCTCCTTTACAATAGACCCCCAGGAAAAAGCATGCTTGAGGAAACAGTTTTGATAGCATGTTCCCAGAACAGCATGTCTTCTTATTTTTGTGTGTCTGATCATCCTGTACTCATCTGAAAAGCACATAAACTTGCAGTTATGTACTCTTAATAAATATATTATCTCACATATATGATATCAATCAATCCCAAGAAAAGTCCTGCTTTGAGATGTTTCACCTTTAATTTCATCAATTACCTTCTAGCCAATCATAATATTGTAACTTTGGTTCCTGTCTTAATCCTATAAGAATGGCTGTATTTTTGTTGCTCCTTGGAGCAGACATCATTTTCTAGGTTTGGACATTTCCCCAGTCCAGAGCATTCTCTGGACTTTCAATAAATCTCCTTGATTTCACTCTAACAGAATGTGTGTTTATGCTCTAGGAAATACAAAAAGTATTCATAAAAACACCTAGAATAAGATTCAGTTAAGTCTCCTTTAGTCTTTGTTTTTGAACATTCAGTTCTGATATAATGATTGTTTTGAAAACTGAATTTGTTTCAAAAAGACTGGTCTATTAAGGAGCAGCTTAAGCATAGCTTTTATTTTGCATTTGCTTATGCATAATTTGTGTCCTTGAAAACACTAGGTGGATGCAGAAAATTGCCCCCAGTTGAATCAAGCTATGTAGAAATACACAGAATGCACATACAACACCTCCAACATCTACTAGCATATATGTTATCCTATAAGATTGTATTTTGCTATTCTCTTGCACATGTGAACTTTTCTATGTATTAAAAAAGCCAAAAACAATAAAACACTGTTTAAACATTTCAATATCAGAAACACGTCTAAGTATCTTGGTTCAAATATGCCAAGCACTGTATGGAAAGCAAAAACTTCAAGGTATAAAGGAATCCGCATGGCAAACCATCATAGACAGCACACAAAAAATAAAATTAATCTGTAATTGGAACACTTCAAATAATGCCCTGCCAGTAAGAACAAGGCTTGAAAAAACTAGAG
>NW_006922325.1:342453-343990 GCF_000298275.1 Orycteropus afer afer
ATATATATACTTGTGTTTTATTGACTATGCAAAAGCATTCGACTATGTGGATCATTAAAAATTATGGAAAACACTGAGAAGAATAGGAATTCCAGAAGACTTAATTGGAGTCATGAGGAACTTGTACATACACCAAGAGGATGCCATTCGAACAGAATAGGGGCATGCATGGTTTAAAATCGGGGCAGAATGTGTCAAGGTTGTATCCTTTCACCATACTTATTCAATCTGTGTGCTGAGCAAATAATCCAAGAATCTGTACTACATGAAGAAGAACATGGGATCACGATTGGAGGAAGACTTATTAACAACCTGCGATATGCAGACAACACAACCTTGCTTGCTGAAAATGAAGATGACTTGAAGCACTTACTGATGAAGATTAAAGACTACAGTCTGCAGTGTGGGTTACACCTCAACATAAAGAAAAAGAAAGTCCTCATAAATGGACAAATAAGCAGCATCACAATAAATGGAGAAAAGTTTGAAGATATTAAAGAATTCAGATTACTTGTATCTACAATCAAGAATGGAAGCATCAGTCAAGAAATCAGACTTTGTATTGCACTGGGCAAATCTGCTACACAAGACCTCTTTAAAGCAGTGAAGAGCAAAGATGTATTTTTGAAGACTAATGTATGCCTCACCCAAGCCATAGTTTTTTCAGTTGCCCCATATGCATGTGAAAGCTGGACAATAAATAAGGAAGACCCAAGAAGAGTTGATGCTTTTAAGATGTGTTGGCAAAGAATACTGAAAGTACCATGGACTGTCCAAACAAATCTGTCCTGGAAAAAGTGCAGCTGGAATGCTCCTTGGAAGCTAGAATCGCCATACTTCTTCTCACTTATTTTGGTCATGTTGTCAGAAGGGACCAATCCTTGAAGAAAGATATGCTTGGTAAAGTGGAGGGTCAGTGAAAAATCTCAATGAGATGGATTGGCACAATGCCTGCAATGATGGGGTTAGGTATAGCAAGGACTGTACTGTGAGGCTGGCAGTGTTTCATTCTATTCGGATGAAAACTCACCTTGTTTATCTGTATATTCCCACTGACTAAAAATTTAATTTTGACTTTTATTTACGGTTATTAATTTTATTGTGCTGTTGTTGTGGAAGTTCTGGTGGCATAGTTTCTAAGGCATTTGACTGCTAACCAGAAGGCTGGTGCTTCCAACCCACCAGCCTCTCCTTGGAAGGAAGGTTGGGTAATCTACTTCCATAGTGCCTCCACCTCAGAAACCCAAGGAGGGGTCGCTATGACTCAGATCTAACTCCATGGCAGTGAGGTATTTTTTTGTTTTTGTTGTTACATGCCATTGAGTGGGCTCTAACTCATAGCGGCCCTATGTACCACAGAATGAAATACTGCCCAATCCTGTATCATCCTTACAATATTTACTATCTTTGAACTCATAACAATGGCCATTGTATCAATCCATCTTGTTGAGAGTCTCTATGGAACCTGCTGGCTGTACTTCTTCCAAGAGAGGTTTGTTCATTCTTCTGTCAGTCCATGGTATTTTAAGTAATGATA
>NW_006922325.1:344090-345407 GCF_000298275.1 Orycteropus afer afer
GTAATTGGAACACTTCAAATAATGCCCTGCCAGTAAGAACAAGGCTTGAAAAAACTAGAGAAGTGGAAATATTGTCAACTATGTAGAATGAAGACAAAAAAGGGAAAAAAAAAAAAAAAACCCTCTCTCATAATAATAGAAAAACTACTATCTGTACACAAAGGCCCTACACAGAAATCGCCACATCCTGCCGAAGGGACTCCTTTTAGTGCTAGTAGCTTCTGGTTTGATAGTTTCAATGCTACAATTTCCAAAAATTTTAGCTGCCAGGTTAAGCTGTAATTGCAGGTGAGAAAGCCATGAAAGACTTTCCTGTAGCAATATAGCTGTTAATTGAAGAAAAAAAAATGAAGAAGAAAAGATATACCCACTATCAAATCTGATGAAACAAGTAAATCTATCATAAATGCACATCTCAAAGGGTATATATCTCAAAGGTAGAATACCATGCTTTAGGAGTTAAAACTCCAAATCATTGCAAGTTTTTATAACTCTCTTTCAGCCAATTCACAGTAACTTAATTTGCATAATGCCAAACACATAAGTAGTGTTAGAGACAAATTGACTGTTGACTTCATTTATAGTGGTTATAATGGTCATATTTTAGTGCCTTTTCTAGAGTGTGTACCACAGACAATGTCTAGCTGATTCCCCTTGCTCAAACTCTGGGGTGGAATACTAAAGGTTTCAAGATAGTAAAAACCAAGCATTTTCTTATTTTCTCTATTTTTGTGTATTTTATACTTTAGCATAGAAATGTGTATTAAGGAGGTTTTGTCAAAATGACTTTGAGGGTGGATATGGGAATGAGAGTATATGTTGTTTAATTTATAGTACTAGCTTATTCTCCTTGGTATGGGAAGATCCTTTTTCAACCTGCTTCCTAATTCCAAGACTGTCTCTAGGTATAGCTTAAACTAATCACTGAAAATTTTTAGTCCCTAACATTTGAGGTGTATGTGTTTATTGACATCAAGAGTGCAATAGCATTCTATTTTGATGATACAAAATTAGGATATGCATCCATGAAGATAAGAAATATGCTGTTGATGTGTCACTAAATATACAGTAATAAAAAAAAAATAGTAGTTTTTAAGAGAGGTCTTTTTCTGAAATGAAATCTGTACCTGCAAGTGAAATAAATGCCCTCAAATATGTGGGTGCAGGAAGGATGGGATTTGGAAATACTACAAATGAAACAGTTTCTTCTGACCATTAAAGGAAGCCTCATCAGATATTACAGCGAGAATTATAAGAGTCTTCTTATTTGGAACCCACTCCTAGACAACTGTCAAGGAAAGTGAAGGGAAATAATTA
>NW_006922325.1:349312-350956 GCF_000298275.1 Orycteropus afer afer
CTTCTATGTCCTCCCCTTCAAGGCTCAGGGGTCCAGGATTATCTTCTGTGTCTGTGTTAATTGGTTTCCCTTTTCTTTGTTGAAGAGGGTCTGTGCAGTTTTTCTGCCTAGTCCACCATCTTACTGGAACTCCTCCTGGAGATATTTCTTTACAACAACCAAAATTTATAACCACATAGAACCTGCAGCATCTGGGGTCAGCTACAGCTTTTCTGCCTCCAGAGGCAGAACTCAGCTAATATGGTCCAAAAGCTTTCCTTTCTAGTTACTTAAATGAGCACTTGAATCTAGTGGCAGTTTTGATTTTTCCAATTTAACTCCCAATCATTATCCATGAGGAGTCTTCATAACCACAAAATCTTAATATTTAAAAAATACAAACAAAAATCTAATAAAACCATAGATCCAATTTTTGAATAATTCTTCAGTTTGATATCCAAAAATAAATCAGGAAATACGACTGTATCTGCTTTTATTAAATGTAAATTGGCATTTTATAGTGACACTATGCATCTTGATTTTGTAACTCAGACAACATTTTTTAAATCATGTCAGCCAACCAACAGCGTTGGATTATCCTTAAATAAACCTGTTAACACTCCTGGATGATCAGAACAATACTTGTTTAACACATGATAATATATATTCCTTTAGGTATGTAACCTCATTCAGAATGAGCCTGAATGTTTTTCTCTTTCCCTTGATTTCTTTACTGTCCTCAAATATACTACTTTTAATATCATGCTGCAGAATAATACACTTTTTCGAACTGATGTGTGTTATCATTTTGGAAAGAATAATTCTTTGGATTTTGTTTTATCTTTAAATATTATCTCTTAGAATTCTCAATCTGACCTGGATACAAATAAATGCAATTACATAATATGATTTTAAAAATTTTGTTGCTGTTAAATTTTAGAATATGTGGATTAATAATAGGGAAGAATAAAAGATCTTCCCTTTTGCCAGTATTTTCTGAAATGTGTCCTGCATATGGAGAAAAAATAAATAGAATAAGCAGTGGAGCTGATAATGTCTCTAAGAGGGTAAATATAAAATTTGTTAGAGATGAGCTATTATGCAGAAAATCTGCTAGCAGAAAATTGAAAGTTGACTGTATATATAAACCTGGTTGCTAGCTTAACTTGAAAAGAGATCTCTGGAAAATTGACTGTTGCATGAAGTAGTTGATGCAAAATAGAATAAAACAAAAGTGAGCCTTCACAACTTTTATAGCAGAAAATTAATCCACTCAGCCCTTAAAATGAGATTAAGAAGATATATTTGGAAAGAAAAAAAAAATAGAAAACAGGTCTATTTGAATGCAGGGAGACAACAGGCCATGTGAAAACTGAAGACTCTGACTAAAAAAGTTTCTAACAAAGACAGAAAAAGTCCAGGGAACAAAGAAATTATAATAGTCATTTGACTGGCTAGTCTTTGGTTGAGGTTACAAGAAAAATGGTTTAGGGTTGAGGAACAGGTTTCTATTGGCTAATTGAGTACAGAGGCTTGTTGTTGTTGTTAGGTACCCCCAAGTCGTGTCCAACTCAAAGCACCCCTATGCACTGCAGAATGAAACATCTCCCCCCGCTCCCTGCCCTGGTCCCGCACCAGCTCCTTGATCCTTGCTATACTTAAGCC
>NW_006922325.1:351576-357813 GCF_000298275.1 Orycteropus afer afer
ATAACAACAACAACAACAATATGTCGTCTAATGTCCTGACTGCTGCTTCCATTGGCATCAATTATTGTCAAAGACTTCACATTGCTTGATTCTATAATTGATGCTGCTTCCGTTGACATCAATTATAGAACCAAGTGATGTGAAGTCTTTGGGAATTTCAATCTTTTCTCCATTTATTGGAGGTCCAGTTGTGAGGGTTTTTGTTTTCTTTATATTGAGAGGTAATTCATACTGCAGGCTGCATTCTTCAATCTTCATCAGTAAGTGCCTCAAGTCATCCTCACATTCAGCAAGTAAAGTTGTGTTGTCAGTGTATTGCAGGTTGTTAATGATTCTTCCTCCAATCTTGATGTCATGTTCTTCTTCATATAGTCAAGCTTCTCAGATTATTTGCTCGGCATATAGATTGAATAAGTGTGGGGAAAGAATCCAACGCTGACATACTCCATTCTTGATTTTAAACCATGCAGTGTCCCCTTGTTCTGTTTGAACAACAGCCTACTGGTCAATACACAGGTTCCTCATGAGCACAATCAAGTGTTGTGAAATTCCTATTCTTCTCAATGTCATCCACAATTTCTTATGATCTACACAATCAAATGACTTTGCATAGTCAATAAAGCACAAGTAAACATCTTTCTGGTATTCTTTGCTTTGGGCCAGGATCCATCAGACAGCAGCTATAATATCACTTGTTCCACATCCTCTTCTGAATCCAGTTTGGACCTCTGGAAATTCCCTACCAATATACTGCTACAACTGGTTTTTTAATTATCTTCAGTAAGATCTTACCAGCTTGTGATATTCATGATATTGTTTGATAATTTCCACATTCTGTGGGATCACCTTTCTTTGGAATGGGTACAAATATGGAGTTCTTCCAGTCAGTTGGCCAGGTAGCTGTCTTCTAAATTTCTTGGCATAACCAAGTGTGTGCCTCCATTGGGGCATTTGTTTATTGAAACATCTCAAGGGGTATTCTGTCAATTCCTGGAGCCTTGTTCTTTGCCAATTCGTTCAGTTCAGCTTCAACTTCTTCCTTCAGTACCATTGGTTCTTGATCATATGGCACCTCCTGAAATGGATGAAGATCTACCAGTTCTTTTTGGTACAGTCACTCTGCGTATTCCTGCCATCTTCTCTTGATGTTTCCTGCATCATTCAATATTTTGCCCATAGAATCGTTCAGTATTGCACCTTGAGGCTTAAATTTTTCCTCAGTTCTTTCAGCTGGAGAAATGCTAAGCATGTTCTTCCATTTTGGTTTTCTAACTCCAAATCTTTACAAAATTTCATTATAGTAAGTGGCTTTGTATCTCGAGCTGTTCTTTGAAATCGTCTGTTCAACTCTTTTATCTTGCCATTCCTTCCATTTGCTTTAGCTACTGTCCATTCAAGGGCAAGTTTCAGAGTCTCTTCTGTCATCCATTTTGGTCTTTTCTTCTTTTCTCATCTTTTTAGTGACCTCTTGCTTTCTTCATGGATGATGTTCTTGATGTCATCCCACAGTTCCTTTGATTATCAGCCATTAGTGTACAATGCATCAAATCTATTCTTTAGATGGTCTCTAAATTCAGGAGGGATATATTCAAGATCATATTTTAGCTCTCATGGACGTGTTTTAACTGTCTTTTACTTCAAGTTGAAATTGCATATAAGCAGTTGATGGTCTGTTCCACAATCAGCTTCTGGCCTGTTTTTGTCTGAAGATACTGAGCTTTTCCATCTCCTCTTACCACAGATATAGTCAATCTGATACTTGTGTTTTCCACCTGGCAATGTCCATGTGTACAGCTGCCATTTGTTGCTGAAAAAGATATTTGTCATGAATAAGTCTTTGGCCTTGCAAAATTCTATCATGCGATCTCCAGCATTATTTCTGTCATGAAGGCCAAATTTTCCAACTACCGGTGATTCTTCTGTTTCCAACTTTTGCATTCCAGTCACCAGTGATAATTATCACATCCTGATTGCATGTTCAGTCAATTTCAGACTCCAGACACTGATAAAAATCTTCAATTTCCTCACCTTTGGCTTTGGTATTTGGTGAATAAATTTGAATAATCGTCATATTAATGGGTCTTCCTTGTAGGCGTATAGATATTGTCCTATCACTGACAACACTGTACTTCAGGACTGATCTTGAAACATCTTTTGTGATGATAAATGCCATGCCATTCCTCTTCAAATTGTTACTCCTAGCATAGTAGACCACATGGTGGTCTGATTCAAAATTACCAAAACCAATTCATTTTAGCTCACTAATGACTAGTATATCAATCTTTATGTGCTTCATTTCATTTTTTACAACTTCCAATGTTCTTAGATTCATTCTTTGTACATTCCATGTTCCGAGTATTAATGGATGTTTGCAGCTGTTTCTCCTCAAGTTGAGTTGTACCATATCAGTCAATGGAGGTCTCGAAAGATTTACTTTATCCATTTGATTAAGGCTCGTTCTACTCTGATGATGCAGTCTTTCCAGGTCCTATTTTGAGAGCCTTTCAACCTAAGTGGCTTATCCTCCTGCACTGTATCAGACAATGTTTCCAGGCTATTCATAAAGTTCCACAGGAATGTACCAGACAGTGTTTCTCTGCTATTCATAAGGTTTTCCCTGGACAATTCTTTGAGAAGCGGATGGCCTCATCCTTCTTCCTAGTCTGTCTCAGTCTGTAAGGTGTTGAAACCTGTGCATCATGTGCAACCCTACTGAATTTGAGACATCAGTGGCAAAGCCTCACAGCAACATGACACCACAATAGGACAAACTTCCAGACAAGTTTGTCTCCCTTAGCTGTTCAAAAGCTCTTGACCCTCCCCACCCTCCCCCTACATAGATCCCTGCCTCTTTCCTGCTGCTTGGGAGGGCTGTGGGCTAGGTCCCCAGACTTACCTGGATCCCTGCTTCTGCTACCTTGCTCTGTCCTGGTCCCTCTCTCCCCCCAGCTTTTTCTGTGCTTTCCCTGGCTTTCCCACCACTGCGGAGGGTTGTGGCCTGGATCCCCAGCCTTACCTTCATCCTTGGCTTAGAGTAATTGATTTCAGGGACTAATTTCAGAAGTTTCCAATCACAGTCACATATCTTTCAGGAAGGATCCTAAAAACATCAGTGCTTGATCTTTAGAAAGCTTTAAGCAAATGTCTCAGGAATTTGAGATAATCATTTGGTACTAAGACATCATTTCCAGCTTTTAAAAATAAAAACCCTTTAAAATGTCTCAGAAACTTTAGATAAAACTGGCTCCAGGACTCTTTCAAAACAATTCTCTTCATTACATCCTTATCATGAAGAAATATTTCTTAGGCCCACTTTATACAAAAACAGTTGTGTGAAGATTCCCTTCCTTAGAGTGTGTTTCTTTCACATCCTGGTTTGACCACAAAAAGAAATCATTCCCTGGTTCCCACGTCTTCCAGCAATTAAATAGCTAAATGACAGGTGCCTGTGAAAAGTCTGAATTGACTCTGTTGAATACAGCTAATCAAACACAGATCACCAGCCAGGCATGTAACATGACTAGTTTAATTCAGTAAAAACTGAGTTTACTTCAATCATTTAGTTCTGGTCAAAAAGGCTTCATGAACTTTTCTTTACAGAACTTACAAATGATTTTATAGATCTAGTGGTATAAAACAGGAGAACTGTCTATAACACCTGAAAATCAAATCTTAAAAGGCTGTATTTGAAGTTTTCAACTCACCATATTCAAGTTACTATTGAGAAAAATGGGATTATTGAAGATTAACGTTGATAAATTTATACACAACTTCATATATACACACACACATATATGGGATAAATTTGAAGAAAATTGAGTGCTAATCAAAATATATATTTCCATTAATAAACCATAAATAATAGGACAAAATAAAAGAAAAAAATATGAATTGGTAAATCAAGGAAAAGAAGGTTAAATCCACTGGATTTTTCACAAGTCATTAAGACTTAATCTAAATGATTTGAAATAGTCATCCTATTCATCAGATTTTTCAATGAAATGATTTTTAACATGCAGAGCCTGTCTTCCTGCAAGACCAAATTGAAAAATCCAAGAAAAATTGCATTACAAAATAATCATTTCGTTTGTTTTTTTAATTCAAAAAATCTCACTTAAAATGTTTTGAACAAGAGTTAGATTCTAGAAATCAGAATTAGAAACTGTATCACAAAATACATATGGTAATCAGGAATAATTTAATCGATGCCTTTAAATAAACGTATTTTTAAGATCTGGTGTTAATAGAATGTATGTAGCTGTTGTTTTAAACATAACCCCATATGTCCAGAAGAACTATATATTCAAATGTGAAATACTGATTTTCTTAAATGGGGCTTGACTAATTGTTTGAGTTTACTATTTGCTTCAAAGTAAGGTAATGTGTACATTTTGGCAACAAATATCACTTTGAACATTTATTTCATGTTTGCTAGATATGAAGAGATACAGGAATGTAAGATACTGTCCCTATAATTAAAAAAAAAATTACAGTTATTAAGAGAGGTAGACGAAACCCAAACTCACTGCCATCAAGTTGATTCCGACTCATAGCAACCCTGTAGGACAGAGTAGAACTGCTCTATGCAGTTTCCAATCCAAGGCTATAAATCTTTCCAGAAGCAGACTGCCCCATCTGTCTTCTCTGAAGTTGCTGGTGGGTTTTGAACCACCAACCTTTTGTTTAGCAGTGCCATCAGAGTTCCTAGGATAGGTAGATACATAAACCAAAAATCCCTATGCAGTGTTCTCTGGTGGAGCTGTGATTAAAGCATTGAGTTGCTAACCAAAAGGTTGGTGGTTTGAACCCACTAGCTGCTCTGCAGAAGAAAGATGGGGCATTTTGCTTCTGTAAAGATTTACAGCCTTGGAAACCTTACGTGGCAATTATACTGAGTTCTAAAGTGTAGCTCTGAGTCTGAATCGACTCCAAAATTTGGGTTAAGAGCAATGATAGCAGTGAATGCAAAGAAACTGGGAGATGCTCAAGATTTACATTATATAGGATAGGAGGAATGTAGGGAGATAAGAGAATCTTCAATAGAACTGAATTTTGGAAGACAAGTAGATATTACTCAAGAAATGCTGGGGGCAATTCTGGTCTAAGAGAATGACATGAATAAGACCAGGGAAGTTTCAAGGTGACATCTGTTGTCAGGCACTTCAAATAATTCATTATTGCTGGTGCATAGAATGTGCATCAAGGAGGAGACTTAATGATGATTTGAGGCCTTAAATTGTGAAGGGTTTGTTAGACCATGCTAAGTAGCTTGAACTTTATTGCCTCAGAGGTTCTAAGATGACACTGAAAAATAAGATACAGAGTGACAATATCCATTTTGTATTTTATAAAATTAGCTCTGTAAACTACTACAAGATGAAATGAGTTGGAGTGTGATGTGATGGTGTGGGTTAGGGAGACTTGCCAAGAGTGAAGATTAAAATATGTTAGCAGTCTATTGCAGTACCTAGGTAAGGTAAGATGTAGCAACAACCCAAATATGAGAGTGATAGTAGGAATGGTAACAAAACAAATGAAAGGCACTGCCATGGAGTTGGATCCAACTCATAGCAACCCCTCCTTGGGTTTCTGAGGTGGTATCACTACTGAAGTAGATTGTTCACCTTCCTTCTGAGGAGTGGCTGGTGGGTTTGAACCCACCCAGCCTTAAGCACCATGCATAAAGAAGGTGAAAAATTTAGTAGATATTGTTAGGAATAAAATGGAAAGTATTCAGCTCTAGTGTCATCCGTGTTGTGGGATTTTTGTTCAGAAGTATTCTAAAGCCCAGGTACAAGGGCTGAATACACAGACCATTAATAATTGATCGAGGGTTAGAGGTGAATAAGGTGGTGAGTATAAATGACCAGTTAGCAGGCAATATGAAGTGCTGTGAGAAAGTAAGTGATAATTTAAACGAAACTTTAAATTGTAGAGTATATCTCTTTAACCATTAAAGAACATTGGGTTATTTCTAGTTTTTGGAGAGGAAAGGTTTTTGGGAGGATGAAACTATTCTACATTCTGATTATAGTGGTGGTGGTTGTTGTTGTGGTTAGGTGCCATCAAGTCACCTCTGACTCATAGCAACCCTATGCACAGCAGAACAAAACATCGCCAGGTCCTGCACCAGCTCTGGGATCTCTGCTATGCTTGACCTCATAGCTGCAGCCACTGTGTCAATCCATCTCATTCAGGGCCTTCCCCTCCTCTGTCCATGCTCCACCTTACCAAGCA
>NW_006922325.1:359666-365274 GCF_000298275.1 Orycteropus afer afer
ACAACTCTTTTGGTTTTTGGTTATTGGTGTTCAACCCATCAAATCTATTCTTTAGATGGTCTCTAAATTCATGAAGGATATATTAAAGATCGTATTTTGGTTCTTGTGGATTTATTTTAATTGTTTTCAACTTAAAGTGAACTTGCATATGAGCAGTTGATGGCCTGTTCCACATTCAGCTCCTGGCCTTGTTTTGGCTGAAGATATTGAGCTTTTCCATCATCTCTTGCCAGAGATGTAGTCAGTCTGATTCCTGTGTATTCTGTCTGGTGAAGTTCATGTGTGTAATCACTCTTTGTGTTCCTGAAAAAAGGTATTTGCCATGAGTAAGCCATTGCTCTTGCAAAATTCTATCATGTAATCTCCAGAAACATTTCTGTCACCAAGGCCAAATTTTCCAACTACCTGTGATTCTTTTTTGTTTCCAACATTTGCCTTCCAGTCACCAGTGAGAATTAACACGTCTTGATTGCATGTTTGGTAACTTTCAGACTGCAGAGTTGATAAAATATTTTGAATTTCCTCATGTTTGGCTTTATTGGTTGGTACATAAATTTGAATAATAGTCATGTTAACTGGTCTTCCTTCTAAGCATATGATATTCTATCACTGACAGCATTGTCCTTCAGGACAGATCTTGAAACATCCTTTGTGATGATGAATCCACATCATTCTTCTTTAAATTGTCATTTTTGGCATAGTAGATATATGGTTGTCTGATTCAAAATGGCCAACACCAGTCCATTTCAGCTCACTAATGCCTAGGATATCAATCTTTATGCGTTATATCTCATTTTTAACAGTTTCCAATTTTCCTAGATTCATACTTCACACTTTCCATGTTCCGATTATTAATGGATATATGCAGCTATTTATCCTCAATTTGAGTCATGCCACATCAGCAAATGGAGGTCTTGAAAGCTTTACTCTATCCGTATCAGTAAGATTGGTCATACTCTGATAATGCAATCTTTTCCTAGTCATATTTTGAAAGCCTTCTGACCTAAGGTGCTCATCCTCTTGCACTGTATCTGATAATGTTTCTGGGCCATTCACAACATTGTGTAGTAATATATCAGGCTGCATGTCTCTGCTATTCATAAGGTTCTCCCTGGCCAATTCTTTGAGAATTGGATGGCCTCTTCCTTCCTCCTAGTCTGTCTCAGTCTGTAAGCTTCATTGAAACCTGTGCACCCTGTGCAACCCTGCCGGCACTTGCAGCACCAATGGCACAGCCTCAAGCTTCACAGCAAAATACAAGCCAAAATATTATGACAAACTGACAGACAAGTTTGTCTCGCTTAGCTGTTTGAAACCTCTCCACCATGCCCCTACCTGTATCCCTGCTGCTGCTCTGCTCTGTTGTCCCCCTGGCTTCTCTTTCCCCTGCTTTCCTGTCTTGTGGGGATGGGCCTAGGTCCCTCCCTCCCCTTACCTAGTTGCCTGGCTATGGCTCTGCTCTGACATTGCCTCTGGCTTTTCTTTCCCATACTTTCCTGGCTGGTGGAAGTGGGACCTGTGTCCCTTCCTCTCCTTACCTGGATGCCTGGCTTCTGCTCTGTTCTGTTGTGCCTCTGGCTTCTCTTTACCCCACTTTCCTGGCTGGTGGGAGTGGGTTCTGGGTCCTTCCCTCCCCTTACCTGGATGCCTGGCTTCTGTTCTGCTCTGTCATGCCTCTGGCTTTACTTTCCCTCACTTTCCTGGCTGATGGAGGTGGGGCCTGTGTCCCTTCCTCTCCTTACCTGGATGCCTGCCTGGCTTCTTCTCTGCTCTGTCATGCCTCTGGCTTCTCTTTCCCCCACTTTCCTGGCTGGTGGGGGTGGGGCCTGGGTCCCTCCCTCCCCTTACATGGATGCCTGGCTTCTGCTCTTCTCTGTCATTGTAATGGTACTTACACAAAATTATAAATACATTAAAATTCATAGACCTATATACTAAACAAGGTGAATACAATACTTACATTGATAGGGTTTATTAAGGAACCAAAAGGTTACAATTCAGATTCAGGAATGCTCAGGATACAATTCTTCAATTAGGACATCCTCCCCTCTTCCATTATAAATTAAATAAGTAATAAATAAATGCAAAGTAGTTCAGTAAGAAAGGAGCCCTGGTGGCACAATTGTTAAGCATTCATCTGCAAACTGAAAGGTTTGCCATTTGAGCCCACCCAGCAACTCTGGGTGAGAAAAGACCTGGTGATCTGCTCTGTAACACTGTTATTGTGTGTTGTCAAGTCAATTGTGACTCATAGTGACCCTCTAGGACAAAGCAAAACTGCTCTATATGGTTTGCAAGGCTGAAATGTTTAAAGTACTCTGCTGCTAACCAAAAGGTCAAAGGTTCATACCTACCATCCACTACATGAGAGGAAAGATCTAGCAATCTGATTCCTTAAAGTTAATGGCCTAGAAAACACAATAGGCAGTTCTACTCTGCCCTAGAGGATCACTATGAGTTACAACTGACTCATTGACACCTAACAAGAGTTAAGTAAGTGAGATGACATGATTCAAATATAAATATAAAATTTGAAGGTCAAATTTTGCCTTATATACTAGCAAATACTTAAAATAAAAATTTCCATTATTCCAATGGCTGGTGTTTCTGTTTTTATTCCCTTATTTATCACCACAAATAAATGTAACTTTTGCATATATATGACTTAGTTCATCTCTCTCCAATTGATCCAAATTTTTGGTTTACCCACATCATGTTCTTATCCTACTTCTTAAGGTATGAATATGAAAACTCTCTATCAGTGTATTTAGTTGAACACTCTCTCCCACTACAAATTCAAGGTTTTGAGAGAGCAGTTCTAAATTTTTTAATACCTAGATAATACAAAGTTACAATTAATCTAAATGTGAAAGGCATCATGAGATTTAAGAAAGACACATATTCCTCAAAAGGAATTGCAGAATAAAGTTTCATGTGTAAAGTCTATTTTTTTGATTAGTTTACATTATATAATTGATATTGAATCTGTATAGTTAATTATTCTGTTGGTTATCTGAAATTGCATTTCATATTTTGGCATGCTCATTCATTGTTAGTGTTGCAGTATTTTCACTACTCTACTAAACAGGATCTGAAACATTGAAGTGTATAGTATTACACAGTGTTGCAAGCCTAGAGGAGAATTGTTGTGCTATCATGAAAATGATTTTTTATCCAACTTTGCATTGGAATTGGACAAGTAAACATTGGTAAGATATAAATTATGATTGAAAAATAATTGTTTGGTTTTTTTTGGGAGAATGTGACTAAACATCAATTTAGAAACACTTCCTTAGACTTACACAAGCCAGAATGGCATTCTCTAACTTAATTTTTAACAGACATTAAGCAATTGGTGCTACATACTGATTAAATTAAATGTTCAAATCAAATATATTTCTTTATATGAGTGTTTATAGCTCTCTATATTTTGAAACAAATTATTTTTCTTATGTATGCTTATGCCAGTATACAATTACCTCTTATGCAGGAGTCTGTCATTTCCCTGTCAACATCATTCGGTGCACAAATGACGTGGAATTGGCATCCTCCAACCTCCTTTAACCACCAGGGAAGAGAGAAAGGGCAACAAAAACAGCTGAAGGCTCATTCCTATGAGGTGAAATTCAGACATGCTTCCACCCTCCACCTTTTTACCAGTCTGACACCAGCTGCCCCTCCCATGGCACTCACTACATCTGTTTTCAATAATTCATTACAATGGCCACACAGAACTCACAGACAATACTCACATCTATGTGGTTTATTAGGGAACCAAAAGGTTATACTTCAGGTTCAGGAATACTCAGAATACAATCCTTCAATTAGGACATCTTCCCCTCTGCCATGCTTGGCCTCTCAGCCTGGCATCTGCCTTTCTTGGGCAAGCATTACAAAGATCTTTTAGCTCTGACCGTAGGAGCACCTAGGTGTACCCCACTCTGACAGTAAGCCTCCAGGCGAAAAGCACTCAGCTTTCTTACCCCATGGGCTGGCAAATCCATTGCTCTGTCTTATGCCAGTTTCTGAGTTCTGCTGCCTCTGCTGCCACTGTCTCTCTGCCGTCTGTCTGTGATCTCTCTGCTGTCTCAGTGCAGAGATCTTGAGTCGAAGAATGTGCTCCACTCTCAGCTTTTCTCTGTATTGATGGTAGTGAGATCCCCTTTTCCACCACCAAGATGGCTCATTTTAAGACTAGCAAGATGGCAAGATTGACCAGTCCTCATATTAGGGTTCCATACATCTTAATCACACAATGCCACCTCCACAAAAAAGCCAAATACCTTATTTATTTTATTAGCAAGCTATTCAATCTCCTTGGTGAGCTACACGCACCTTATATTTACATAGTTCCCAGTTGCAAAAAGTGCATGGGTGTGAAACCTTCCTATGACCTCCTCTAATTTCCTGAGTGGAAGACAAAATCACCATCAGCAGTCTAAGCCTGATTTCTACGAGGCAAAAGCCAGACATGCTGCCACCATCCATCCTTTTTACCAACTCTCACACCAATTGTCCCTCTACAACACTCTCTGCTTTTCTGCTGTGTTCAATAATTCATTGCAATGGCCACACAAAACTCACAAACAAGACTCATGTTTATGGGTTTATTAGGGAAGTAACAGGCTACAATTCAGGTTCAGGAAAGCTCAGGAAACAGTTCTTCAATCAGGACAGTCTCCCCTCAGCCATGCCATCAGGCACGCCTCTCTTTGGACCTTGGCTGAGAACTCTGCCTGGCCTCTGTCCTGCTGGGGCAAGTGTTACAAAGCTCTGCTGATAGGTATACCTAGGTGCACCCCACTCTGCCAGCAAGCCTCCTGCCTAAAAGCACTCAGCTTTCTCGTTCCATGGGTCAGCAAGCCCACCCCCTGTCTGTGGCCACCTTCTCTCTGCTGGTCATGTCTGCTAGTTGTCTCTGCTGAATATCTGCCATCTCCCTGTGCAGGGATCTTGGGTCCAAGGACATACTTCACTCTTGGCTTCTTTCTCTTGATGACAGTGAGGTCCTCCTTCTGCCTCTGGGAGGGCTCATTTTAATCACAGCAGAATGGAAAAAGTAACTAATCCTTACATCAGGGTTCCATACACTTTATTTCCATGGTCCCAGCCCCACAAGGGTGCTATGTACCTTATTTACATTATTACCAAGCTATCCAATCCCCTTGGTGAGCCAAAAACAATTTATATTTGCATAGTTCCACCCAGTAATATGGTGGGAGTCACAAAAACCATGGCTAGAAGAGGCATACCAAGTAATTCATTTTACCACACTGGTGAAATCAGAGGAAGAAAGAAAGAAAAACATAGTATATTTCTTTATTATTACATACATAACCATATAACTAATTGGCATGATACCGAGCCAAGTCTTCAATTCCACTTGAGTTAAAGGAGTAGAGGGAGCAGTGCATAATCATTATAAAGCATGCAAGGCAATTTCTGCTCCAACTCCACTTCCTAATCATTCAGTATAAAAATTTTTCATTTTTTCTTTTATTTTTATGATGAAAGTAACAGACAGGGAATTTGAAAAGAGTATGGTTTGCTGCAATGAAAGAACTGGTGAAGAACAAGGCTCCGGGAATTGATGGCATACCGATTGAGA
>NW_006922325.1:366739-368754 GCF_000298275.1 Orycteropus afer afer
GATTTTATATATTTGAACCCATTAATAAATATTAAATGTTACTTATGAAATTCAAAAGTTTCATTTGATTTTTAAAATATTAAACTAATCTCTAACAATTTAATTTTAATATTTACATTTAATATTGATGAAAAATGATCATGGTGGGAAGGGTAGTTGCATTCCAGTACTTATTTTTCTAGGGAAAAAATAAAACTGAAGGAATTAAAAAAAAAAAAAAAAAGTCCTAAGGAAAAGAAAATCCTTCTCAGAATTTTTTTTTTTTTAATGGAAAATGGAATGAAGAGATACCTATTTTTGGTTGAGCCAAATACTGGAAATTGTATAACTGTAATTGTTGAGGGTGACTGATTTGAAAGAATGATCACATAATTAGTACTTACCTAAGGGTCACAAGGATGACATTCTGAACATTTTGCTCCAGTTAAACACAGACTAGCACATGGATATTGGATTAATTTTCCTTGAGTGTATTCTAGCTAATAAAAATACATAAAACTTGAAGAATTATATGAGTTACTCTAGAGAACCAAAAAGAGCTAAATAATATCAATATATTCCTTAATCTTTGCTGGTTGGAAAACATCAATAATCTGTTTAAACAAAGTAAATCCAAAAGACTTTTAATAAAAAGGAAGTATGAAGTGCAAAACACAAGAGCTAGAGTCGAATACCAGAACTAAGTTTCAATTAAAAAACTTAGACCTAATAAACCAGTTGTACCTGGATAAGCATGGGTTTTCATGGACTATTTTTATTAAATTTTGTTTTTGGCTTTATATCAAGGTAGCAGAATGCTCCAACTCATTAAACCAAAATATCTTATAAACACATTACATTGTTAGAGAATGGCATTGCCAATTTAGGAATCAGGTTAGAAAGAGACTTCTTGTATCCTTCACTGCATCTGCAAAGAGGCCATTATAGTAATTGTATGGCAAGCACCTTAAATGATATTCTAGAGTAATTTCAACCAATTTTTCCTTGGGGCCAAATGACTCAGCAATATCCATAAAGAAATGTTAGCATTTGTGGTACAATATTTAATAAATTAAGATTTTCCAGTTCTGGTAGAAGTAGACTTGGAGCCTAGAATTAATCTATAATATGATCCAGAAGAACATTGAATTAGGAGGCAGAAGAAGGAGTAATGAGCTGCTATATTGAAGATCTCTGGATGTCTTAAATGATTTGCCCTTGACTGTTATCCTAAAAGTTGGTGGTTTGAACTGACCCAGATGCACCATGTAAGAAAGATCTGGTGACCTGCTTCTATAAAGATTACAGCCAAGAAAGCCCTATGGTATAACACATGATTTCACCATGAGTCAGAATCAACTCTACGGCAATGGGTTGTTGTGTTCTTGTTGTTGTTATATTGATTAGAGTCCCTGGTTGTGACAAGTAGCACTTTCCTGGAGCAGCATACTTATAAGAGACCCAGTACATGGCCTATTAAAAGTCAAAGAAATGTTGATGATTGAGTTAGGGCTGGTGTTCCTCTTTTCCAGCAATAACTTTTATACTTGTAACCACATGTGGCACAGATATAATAAAACACTTACCTTTATAAGTAGTCAACTTTATCTTACTTTAAACATACAACAGAGTTAACAGAAACACACACACACACACACACAATTTTGCATTTTGGAAAGCACAGAATAATTATTATGGTGACCAGCGAAAATAGCTTACTATATCAGTTCTGAAAAGTTGTAATAAAAAAATCTTGGATGTCATGATTAAAAACCAAGAATTTGATATTTGACATCTGGTGGTAGAGTGGTTAAAGAATTTGGCTGCTAACCAAAAGGCTGCTGGTTTGAATCCACCAGCTGCTCCATGAGAGAAAGATGAGGCAGCCCTTTTCCATAAAGACTTACAGCTTTGGAAACCCTATGGGACAGTTCTACTCTACCCTAAAGGATCACTGTTGTTGTTGTTGTTATGTGCCGTCGAGTCGGCCCCGACTCATAGCGACCCCTCCTGGGGTTTCCGAGGCAGTATCACTA
>NW_006922325.1:368915-369546 GCF_000298275.1 Orycteropus afer afer
CTTAGCCACTATGCTACCAGAGCTCCTAAAGGATCACTACAAGTTGGAATTGACTCAGTGGGTTTGGCTTTTCTTGGTAAGTATATTAATGTAATTCAAATGTTAGAGTGCAGATAGGTTTAAGAAAAGCCTGGCTATATAATTATTTTTATTTTACAAGATTATATAGAAATGGGTTCTATTAAGTGTTACTATGTTGGGAAAAAGTAAGTGACATCAAAAGATTTTGAAAGATTGTCTTGTGAGTAAAAATATCAAGGTAATGTATTGAATCTTCCAAGTATGATATAATTAAATAAGCCATTTCTCCTTATGTTCTTTTTTGTTGAATAACTTTGCATCTATATTCGTGAAGGATATTGTCTGTAGTTTTCCTTTCTACTGGTATATTTACCTGGTTTTGGTATCAGGGTTATGCTTGCTTCATAAACTGAATTTGGCAGGATTCCTTCCTTTTCTATGTTCTGTAATAGTTTGAGTAGGATTGGTGTCAATTCTTCTCTGAACTTTTGGTAGAATTCTCCAGTGAAACCATCTGGGCCAGGACTTTTTTTGTTGGTAATTTTTTATGACCTATTCAATTTCTTCTTTTTTGTGGGTCTGTTCAAATTTTCTACCTCAGTCTGTGTTA
>NW_006922325.1:370517-372620 GCF_000298275.1 Orycteropus afer afer
ATAAATAGTTATAATTCAATTGATCCTTTAATCATTATATAATGTCCTTACTTGTGTCTTATGGTCATTTTTGTCTTAAAGTGTATTTTATCAGAAATTAATATCACCACTCCTGTTCTTTTTGGGTTGCCATTTGCTTGGTATATCTTTTTCCAATATTTGATTTTTAGTTATTTTTGTCTTTCTGTCTAAGGCAAGTCTCTAATAGACAGCATATTGATGGATCATATTTTCTTATCCAGTCTGCAACTCTCCATCTCTTGAGTGGTGCATTTAATCCATTGGCATTCTGTGTAATTATTGGCAAGTAATAATTTATTGATGTCATTTTGTTACATGTTTTTTCATGGTGTAAAATGATTTCTTTGTTCTGTAAAATTTTCTGTGCTAAGCTTATTTTGGTTATGAATTGCATTATCTCCTTCATTGCTCTTTTTTCAGTTTTGCTAAATATTTGTTCTTGTCTTTTTTATTTTGATGTGAAGGTTTATTATTTTTCTTTGTGGTTACCCTGTGATTTATTATTTTCTTCCCAAGTTCAAAACTGTCCATTCTATTGCATGATTGTCTTAACTTGCTCACCAGTTAGAAGTTCTACAACTACATTATTTTTCTCTCTTTTTGGTTTGTAGTTGTCCTCATTTAACAATTGTCTCTGCTTCCCTCTTCATAGTCTTGTAAGGTTATTTTACTTTGGATACTTCTGTAACTATGTTGGTTTCTGGGTTATGACATCACGTTTGTTAATCATTGGTTGTTGTTTGGTATTGTTGGTTCTCTGTCCGAAGGACTCCTTTTAATATCTTTTGTATACTTGGTCTGGTTTTAACAAATTCCCTTAATTTCTGCTTATCTGGAAATCTCCTAATTTCAACCTCATGTTTGAGCAGCAATTTTGCTGGGTATATAATTTTTGGTTGGATTTTTTTTTCTTTTCTTTCTTTTCAGGGTTTAACAGATATTAATCCATTACCTTCTTGCTTGTGTGTTTTCTGCCCAGAAATCAGAGCTTAGCCTTATTAGTTGCCCTTTGTAGGTAACTTTTTGTTTTACCCATGATGCTTTCAGGATTCTTTCTTTATCTTTGGCTTTGTTGAGTTTGATGATGATATATATGTCTTGGTGATTTTCTTTTGGGACCTATCTTATGCAGGGCCCATTGAACTTCTTGAATGGATATGTTTTTGTCTTTCATCATATTAGAGAAATTCTCTTCCATTAATTCTTTGACAATTTTCTCTGTGGTTTTATTTGTCGTTTCCTGTTCTGGAATTGCAATTTCACATAGGTTATTCCTCTTGATGGTATTCCACATGAATCTTAGGCTTTCTTCATTTTGTTTTGATCTTTTGTCTAATTGATCCCCTAACAATGTAATATTGAGGTATTTGTCTTCAATATCATTAATTTTGTCTTCCATTGATATGATTCTACTGCTTTGCCCATTCAATGTGTTATTTATTCCTGAAATTTTGTATTGGTCTTCTGGATTTCTCTTTGTTGTTTCTGTATCATTTCTAATTTTATATTTGTCAATTTTTTCTTGTATTGCTTTCCTAAATTGTTTTAGAGTTTGGTCTGTGTTTTCCTTAATTGTATCAGTGTTTGCCTGTATCTTGCTCTCAATCCACTGAATGTACCCAAATATGATTCTTTTAAATTCCTTCTGAGGGAGTTCCAATGCTATTTCTTCCTCAGTGATGTTTTCTGGACTTGTATCCTGGTCCGTTGTTTCTACTACTTTATCTTGCTTCTTTGTGTGGACTGTGATGTTCTGTTGTCTCTAAGATATTGTGGCATTGTTGTATTTATGTTTAATGTGTGGTTGTATGTTTGTGTGATTTGTGCAAGATTTTTTTTCCCCTTTATTTTGTTCTGAGATATCTGTTTGAGCAGGGGACTGTGCTCTTCTCTTCACTAGTTGTTCACACTTAGGCACTCACCACCTGTCTCCTTGCTGGTGTGATAGAGAATGAGAGTGGCCACATATCTCTGTTGTTGTTGTTATGTGCCATTGAGTTGGACTCGACTCATAGTGACCCCTCCTTGGGTTTCTGAGGCAGTATCAGTATGGAAGTAGATTGCCCCATCTTCCTTCTGAGG
>NW_006922325.1:373810-375278 GCF_000298275.1 Orycteropus afer afer
TTTAATGCTGTCCCCAACAAGTGGAGCCCACTCTTATGTTGATGTCCAGGTAGGAAAGCCACTCACATATATCCAAAATGGCTGCACGTGCTGCCCTCAAGCATTCAAAATGGCTGTACTCTCAGGACAGCTGCCAGTAGTCCACAGGTCTGTTTGTCTTCTTCTTTGTTATTTTCCTTTTTGGTTGTCAGGCACCAATACAGTTCTTGCCCATGTAGTCATTGGTCAGCAGAGTCAATTCTCAGGTTGGTATAGGGGAATATTCAAAATAGCTTTGTCCTCAGGACAGATAACAGTCTGCCACTACGTTTGTCTCCTCACAAAGTGTTTCATTCAAGTTCTCCTATTAGTTGGTATTTAATCCACTTCTTTATCTTTCTTCTCAAAGCTCAGTATTCCCAGATCATCTTCTGTACCAGTTTCAATTGGTTTCTCATTGCTTTGTTCCAGAGGGTCTCTATAGTTTGTCTGCCTATTCCACCATCTTGCTGGAACTCCCACCCTTTAAGTTTTAAGACAGCTTCTTTTAAGTTGCTAATATATATCAACTTTTTTAAGATGTAATAAAAATACAGCTTAGTCCCTTATAACTTATCATTTTAAGATAAGAAATTCTCATAAAAATAATTTTTAAGATCATTGTAAAAAGTGTATGAGAGCTGTGTCTTCTGACCTCCTCTAACCTCATAAGGGGAAAGAAGGATCAACATCAATATTCCAAAGCTGATTCCTATGAGGTGGAGTTCAGACATGCTGTCACTCTCCAACCTTTTTACCAATTCTAACACCAACCTCCTCTCCCATGGAACTCTGCTTCTCTGCTGGGTTTGATAATCTGTTGCAATGACCACTCAGAACTCACAGACAATACTCATGATTATGGGCTTTATTAGGGAAGTAACAGGCTACAACTCAGGATCAGAAACAACTCAGGATACAATTCTTCAGTCAGGACAGCTTTTTCTCAGCTGTGCCACAGGCACAGTTCTCTCTGGCTGCAGACTCTCAGCCCTGTGCTCCCTTGGCCTCAGCCCTGTTTGGGCAAGTGTTACAAAGCTCTTTCAGATCTGCTAATATGTGCCCAGAGAGGACCCACAGTCCACCATCAAGCCTCCTACCTTAAGGCACTCAATTCTTTCACTCCATGGGCCAGGAAGCTGGCCTCTCTCTCTTGTGCTAGTTTCTTGGTTCTGCCGCCTCTGCTGCCTCCATTTCTCTGCTGCCACTTCTGGCTATCTCTTGCTTTCTCAACAAAGTGTTATAGCTCTCTCTTTGTCTCCCAGGTTGAGGATGTTCAGTGCAGGGATCTCAGGTGCAAATGATGCACTCCAATCCTGACTCTTCTTTCTTGATGATTTTGAGATCCCCTTTTCTGCCTTTGTGATGGCTCTTTTCAGCCAAAAGGGATGGCAAAGCTGACAAGTCCCATTTCAAAGTTCTAAGCACCTTATTTCCATGGTCCAACTAT
>NW_006922325.1:375983-377201 GCF_000298275.1 Orycteropus afer afer
GTCGCTATGAGTCGGGGCCGACTCGACGGCACATAACAACAACAACAACAACAACATCAAATCAGTACTCTGAGTAGGCAAGCATATTCCTTTGTCTGAAGAATCTTCTGTTCTAGTTGAAACTTTAAGCATATGTATCCATAAGCAAAATCCATACCAGAGCAAGCCATCAAATTACAGCAACTCACTACAGCTCACAATGTCAAACATCTTTCTCTTCATTGGATCAGGTTATGATCAGCTCAACTCTACCAATGCAAGCTATGTAAATGAGTATCAGCTGTAAGCTTGGGAATTCCATTCTTCACTGAACTTCAGACAATTCAACCCCTTCTATTTCTTACCCCTAGCTCCCATGGGCTAGGTCAATGTGTACCAAAGTCAGCCATTTCTTTATTGCTGCATCTCCCCCACTTCCACTCATCAAGTGGACCCAGGTAATCACAACAAACAAGCATACCAGGCTATCTACTTGCCAGCTCCCTTTATGTTTGAATCCTAGAAGGGGTTCTTCTGATGGGCACTGTCTGAATGTATCCAACACCAAACCACTTGCTTAAAATTCAAAAAAGCAAAACAGTCTCTTTTATCCCCCCTACAGGTCTTTCTTTCAATTGTAAATCTCCTGTCCTCTCACCAGTTCTGGATGGGTCTGCATGAGCTTTCAAATGCAAATTTCCTAACTGAAGGTTCTGGGTGTAGCTCATATTTTTGTCCTAAGCCTCCAGTTCTCTATACATAGGACTACTGGCTTGAAACAAAAAGCTTGCTCCCCTCCAGGCAAATCCTCTCCTCTCCCCCTTTATTTTTACTATGGTGGTTTGTGTGTTGCTATGATACTGGAAGTTATGCCACTGATATTTCAAATTCCAGTAGGAATACCCATGGCATATAGGTTTCAACAAAGCTTCTAGACTAAGATAGAGTAGGGGAAGGGTGTGGCCAGATCCATGTCTAAAAACAATAACAACTGGCCATTGAAAATCTTTTGGATAGCTGAAAAATATTGTCTAATATAGTACTAGAAGATGAGCCTGTCAGGTTGGAAACCCCTCAAAATGCAACTAGGGGAGAGCTACTTCTTCAAAGTAGAGTCACCCTTAATGATGTGGATGAAGTAAAACTTTCTTGATCAGCAAATGAATTGCTGATGTGGCACAACTCAAAATGAGAAGAAACAGCTGCAAACATCCATTAATAATGGGAATCTGGATCAAT
>NW_006922325.1:378052-383377 GCF_000298275.1 Orycteropus afer afer
TCTAGCTCAACAGCAGTGCATTGTGTGTGTTCCAATTATTAATGGATATTTGCAGCTGTTTCTTCTCATTTTGAGTCACTCCACATCAGCAAATGGAGGTCCCGAAAGTTCTACTTTATCCATATCATTAAGGTTGGCTCTAGTCTGATGAGGTAGCTCTTTCCCAGTCATATTTTGAGTGCCTTCTGACCTGAGGGGCTCATCTTCCATCACTCTATGGGACAATGTTTCAGGACTATTCATAAAGTGGTCCAGAAATATATCAGACAGTGTTTTACTGCTATTCATAAGGTTTTCTCTGGCCAGTTCTTTGTGAAGTGGATGACCTCTTCCTTCTTCCAAGTCTATCTCAGTCTGGAAGCTCCACTGACACTTGTCCACCATGGGCAACCCTGCTGGCATTTAAAACACTGATGGCACAGCCTCCAGCCTCACAGCAACATGCAAGCCATCACATTATGACAAATTGACAGACAAGTTCATCCCCATTACCTGTTCTGGCCATTGGCCTTGGCTCCCACTGCTTTCTGACTGGGAGCTCTCTCCCTTACTTGTTCCATCCCACAAATTATGATATAACAAACCAAAAAACCAAAGTCACTGCCAATGAGTTGGTTCTGACTCATAGTGACCCCCATTGGGTTTCCAAGGCTGTAAGTCTTTACAGAAGTAGATTGCCCCATCTTTCAATTATAATTTACAAAAGAAAAATACTGGCTTTTTAGAAGTCAAGGTAAGTGAAACTTATAGTAAGCTATAATATCATTTTGTAGGTTGTGCAATGAGATGAACTATGGATTTCTTTAGTGTAAAACCACACAACCATGAGTAAAAGTTCATGGGGTTTAACGACATGTAATGAGAAGTCTATTGAAAAATTATTGCTGATCATTTTTAGAATATTATATTTGTAACCCAATTGTCTCCAAGTATTTTTGAATTTTGATGTTACAGTTTTTCTTTTGCTTTAAAAAAATATCAAGTATGTGAAGGGTTGATTTAGCCATATACCTGAGCTAATGATATAGTATTGTGAGGAGACTTGACAAGATCATTATATTCTTTCATAACTTCATTCATTCATGTGTACCTCAATTCTTCATTTCCATTAACCTCCCTTTTTATGAGGAGCTCTGGCTCTCTCTGTGTCTCATATGTATCTTTTTGTCTCTGTGTGTTTTCTTAAATATGCATTTTTCTTTTGTTGTTCAATTCTTTGTTCTAAACTTCCCTTTCAAACTGCCATTGTCCAGAAGAATCATTAACATGTTTGTGAAATAATATAATAAAATAAAATAAACCAAAATGAAGCACCATCACAACTATATACATATACATATATACATGTATATTTGTGTGTATGTGTGTGTGTAATTAAGTTAGTTAACTTAATCTCAGACATATCTTCATTGACTCTTTTCACATATGCACACCTGCCACTTCTCTATCTTGATCCCAAATCCCCCAAATTACTTCAAATTCCTCCCCTTTTTCACAAGCTCTTACTTTATTCAGGCTTTTCTCTGTGTTTGCAGTGTCTTGAGTTCCTGATACCCTCAGTATCTATGAGGATTATGACTGATGGGTGACACATTGTAAAGAAAAGAGTCCTGGAATTTCTTTCATTCCAATTATATGTCATGGAATGATTTTTACACACAAAAACTTTATATGATTGTTATATTGTCATGTCAACCATGAAAAAAGTATTTAACTCGTGATGAATATCCATGATGGTATTGTTTTTCTGCTTTTTTTTCCTCTGAAATTTACCATGATTTAGCTTCTACCTTGATTAAATATGATTTTTCAATTGGTTTTGGGCCTTTACCCACTATGAACAATGTTGTTTCTGTGACAAAATTCCTTCTAAGTTGTAAACAAAGAAATAAGCTGTTGGAAAACAAGTTGTTTATAAATTGGGGACTATAGTTACTCAACAATTCATACTGAGGCAAACTATTTTCCAAGCCCATTCATGAACTTCATTCTATTATAAAAGTTCTAATAGTTAAATCAGTAATAGAAGAAATGTATCTTGACCAGGGATTTATCTATGACAAAAATGGGCAGATACTAACTTTCTAAATGAAATTATTCTGAGTGATGGATATAATGGTACATAAGTCAGTATTCAATAACATTCCAATTACTCATATACTTAAGGGCCTACTTTTTGATGGACAATTTTTATATAACAATCAGGAATATAATTTTGAACATTAACTCTTCTGTCACCTTGGTGGTTTGGGAATCAATGATTCATACTGTTCCTGGGGGAGCCTCCATTCCAAACTGTATTTTAGACCATGATTAATTAAGCCTCAGAGTACCTTGAGAACTATTCTCTAAATTATATACAAGAAACAAAGTAAAATCATTAAAAGTTATGTATTTTTTTTTAAGATCAGAACGAGAAATAGGATTATTACAATTACCCAAACAAAGTGAACTGAATCTTACTACAAATGTCAGATGGACATCTTTGTGCCAATTGCATGAAGTTATCGTGCCAGACACATATGCTATAAGGTATTTGAAGCTGGGAGGTAGAACGACAAATTTTGCCAGATTCTCTCTGACATGAAAACTCAAATAATCAGGAACTGTAATCCTTCCTCTGCTATTGTTCTCTGGTGGTCACCCTCATCCTGTTGCCATTTTGTTTCTGTTGTGAAGGAGCTGCTAGTTGGAAAATAAAATGTCTAAATCATACGGATGACACATAAGGAATGGGCAGGTTAAGTATGCAGGAGATACCCAGTGTATATGCTGGCCCAGTTTAAATAGCAGCTGAGGCATGACCTAGATCCTAGTCACTCTAGTAAAGCAGCTGTGGATTTTCTGCCTCTAGGCAAACATTCTAGTCAGTGTGGAAAGTTGCCACATATTGAGTATTAGCAGAGGGACTTCAGAATGCTATATCTCAATGGAGAAAATGTGCAAGATATTTTACTTATGCGAATTTCAAAGTAAGTTCATTTACTTGCATGAATGTCTGAGACTATGAATTTCCTCCCTAAGAAAGAAAATGTATTATGCTTGTTCTAAAGAAGCCAACTATTCAATAAAAACAACAACAAAAAAAAAATGTTGAAGTGTTAAGTATTCCTTCATTGTGTGGAAATAATGATTTCATCTGTTATTTTAGATCACTGTGTCTATCAAGGTTTCTCAGGAAAGGAATGGCACAACCAAAATGAGTGATTGAACAGGATTAATAGAAAAACTATTTACAAGTAGGGGAAAAATTAAGTGAATGCAATAAGGCATGATTAAGTACTCCAGGGTTGTAAAGTGCAGGGAGTTTTAACCACCATAGTACTTGACTGCTGAGGACAAGGAGTGGTTACAGAGAGTCTAGGACAGGAGATGTTGTTGTTGTTGTTGTTATTTGCCATTGAGTTGGACCCAACTTATAGCGACCCCTCCTTGAGATTCTGAGGGAGTATCACTACGGAAGTAGATTGCCCAACCTTGAGACTCTATAGCTCTAGGAGAGAGCTGCTCAGTAGAAGCTGTGGCTTTGGGTAGATTAACATAGCCACAGCCAACTCGTCACTGGCAAGGAGTGAGCTAAGGGAATAAATATTTGAATTTCTTTCTTTTTCTTCTTTTTGTATTCTTCTGATTGTGATTCTCATTGGATTCTTCTCTGTAAAACAGCTTCCCTATTTATAGAAGTTGTTTGACATACCACAACAAAAGTAAGGGATCCTGTAGATTTAAGCATTGCAGTTATGACTTGGGGAAAACAAATCCATATCCAGATTATGTGTACATTCTTGTGAAGACAACTTGCTTCCCCCTCCATAATGGAAAAGGTCCAATATAATCAATCCATTATCAGATAACTGGCAGGTTAGTCTAGGGTCAGGTATCAAAATGGGGGCTCAGTTTTTGCCTCTATTATGGGGAGATTGGGTAGTTCAGTAGTAACAATTAGCTAGATCAGTCTTGGACAAAGGAAATCCATGTTAATGAAAACATGCATAGTCTCCAAACCTGCCAACATGGCTACTTTGTCTGTGAATTCATTGAGTAATCACTGTCACGGAGAGAAAAGCTGACTGGCATACACATAATATCCTTTTTTGTTTTTCAGAGAGCCTCCTCCACAGTGAAAGCCTTTTGGTGAGACATAAATTTGCATAGGATATGAATCTCTTCATATCCAGTCCCATTTTGAAAGGTCCATTCACATGAATTTTCTTCAAATCTCATCACTAATTTTCTAACTTTATTTTTTATAAATCTCTGTCTAGATAGCCAACTCATTAGTTTCTGCCTATGAATCAGCATGGACAAATAGCTTAGGTCATTTCTCTTTCTATACACACTGAACAACTAAATGTACCACCTAAAATTCTGCCAACAAATTGAATTTCCCTTCACCTTACTATTCTAGGACACCCTTAATTGAGGGTCTAATGTAGTGGCCATCCACTTCTGGTTGGTACTAGCACACCATGCAGACGTAAATACAAACCTGGCTCACTTTTATTCTTCTTTCAATAACAGATCATACTGACCTTTCCTTGAAACCATAGGTGTATGTGATATTTAAAGTTGTGTGTCAGCTTGGCTGGGCTATGATTCTAAGTGATTTAGCAGTAATATTATGTAGTTAATCCAAATGATGAGATCTGTTAGAATGTAATCACCTCCATAATGAGATCTGCTATGAGCAGCCATTAATTGAAAGGATGGAGCCTATTTCCAGTATATATGGAAAAGCTTTAGGAAATGTCTCTGGCTTTCTGCATGATCTGGATCCTGCATTTGGCTCATCCTCATCTCTGGGTCTTGGACTTGAACCAGTGGCCTGCCATATTGCCTGAAAATCTTGAGATCGTTGTGTTTGCAGCCTGTAAGTGACAATCTGCCATTTTACCTGCCAATCTTGCATTCATCAGTTTCCAAAGCCAGAAGTCTGCTATATTGTCTGCTGATCTTGGGTTTATCATTCTCTGAAGCTGTGTTATTCAAGAGAAGCCTCAAGCTTGACGTTTGACCCATGGACTTGGGACTTCCCAGCCTATGCATGATCCATTTCTGTGACATAAATTTCCCTCTCTATATACACACATAAGGGGCTCTGCTGGTGAGGTGCCTAAGGCATTTGACTGCTAACCAGAAGATCGGTGGTTCAAACTCATCAGCTGCTCAGTGGAAAGAAGATGGGGCACTCTACTTCCATGAAGATTTATTGCCTTGAATCCAAAGTAAAGTGAGCTTATAAGATTGTAAACAGGGAACCAGAGACATCAACTGGCAAGTGAGGATGACTACAAAAAAAAAAAAAGAGGGAAAAGACTGTGTAGT
>NW_006922325.1:384991-387647 GCF_000298275.1 Orycteropus afer afer
ATTTATTGCGGGCATCGGTATGAGTTGGAATTGACTTGACAGCAGTGAGGTTATATACATACATATATAAGCTTCACTGGTTTTGCTTCTCTAGAGGACCAAGCCTAAGACATTTGGTACTGAGAGTGGTTCTAGACAAACAAAAAGGATGTTGTTGTTACTAGGTGCCATGGAGTTGGCTCCAGTTCATAGCAACCCTATGTACAACAGAATGAAACATTGCCCCCGTCCTGCACCAGCCTCACAATCCTTGCTATACTTAAGCCCATCATGGCAGCCACTGTGTCAATCCATCTTGTTGAAATCTTCTCCTTTGTCACTGACCCTGCATTTTACCAAGCATGATATCCTTCTCCAGGGAACAGTCACTTCTGACAATGTGGCCAAAGCAGGTAAGATGAAGTCTGGCCATTGTCACTTCCAAGGAGCATTCTGTGTGCACTTTTTCCAGGACGGATTTGTTAGTTCTTTTAGCAGTCCATGGTACTTTCAGTATTCTTTGCCAACACCACAACTCAAAAGCATCAACTCTTCTTCAGTCTTCCTTATTCATTGCCCAGCTTTCACATGCATATGAGGTGATTGAATACATCATGGCTTGGGTTAGATGAACCTTAGTCTTCAAGGAGACCTTTGCTCTTCAGCACTTTAAAGAGTTCTTTTGCAGCAGACTTGCCCAGTGCAATACAACATCTGATTTCTTGATTGTTGCTTCCATTGGTGTTGATTATGGATTCAAGTAATATGAAATATTCAAGAACTTCACCTCTTTTCTTCAGCTTGAGAAATACCAAGCATGTTCTTCCTTTTGGGAGCATATAATATTCTTCTTTTTATTCCACTTTGATATCTCTAGCTCTTGGATCTATTCTCTAAGGCAATACTTCTTGTCTATCACCCTTCTTGACTACTTGTAAACAAAAGTCATACTTTGGTAATTGTGTTAGTTAAGTTGTGCATCAACTTACCTGTGCCTGGTTTTAGTGGTTGGGCAACTGGATGTAGTTATTCCCCATAAAGAGGAATAGCAAATCAATTCCGTGGTGAAATCTACTAGAGCAGCTGAATAGCTGCCTTAGGGATATGATATGCTTCCAGTATAAAAGAAGAAGCTTTGAGAAAGGTCTCTGTGGCTTTTTGACATGCTTGGACCCTGCATGTTGCCGAGTCTTTATTCAGCAACCTGCCATGTTTCCTGCCAATCTGGGGACTGTCTCTAGACTGGAAGTAGTGGCCTGCTATGCTGTTTTGTAGTCTTGGGACTGTGCCTTTTATTTGGTAACCTTGGGATTGTCAATCTCAGCAGCCAGCAGCTGCCTGAGTGAAGAATCAGAGGGCTGGGAGCAAGAGGCAAAGCTGAAGCCCAAGGTTGAGGGCCTCCACCCAGCCCCTAGAGCTTGGCATTTTGAACTGGGACTTCTAGCCTCCAAAACTATAACAGAATAAATCTCTGTTTGTTGAAGCCATCCATTTTTGTTACGTCTGTTAGAACAGCACTAGAGGACCAAAACAGTAGTTAAACAATTTTTCCATTTACTATGCTTCTGTTAGAAGCAATAGATTAGATATTATATTGCAGCATGAATGGACCTTAAAGACAGTGTGAATAGAGAAAAAAAGGTAAAAAAAAAATGATGAAATCTAAAACATAACAGAATTCTCAAAAATTAAAAATGCATTTACACAAAATGATATTTATTTTGCAAGCTTACATATAAACAAATGTTACAAAATTAACATTAAAATAGCTATGGGATGAGAAAGAAACATGGTAAATAATATTAAAATTAGAATAATAAAAGAATTAATGAACTAATAAAACAAGAGAGAGGCCTTGCCTAGTCCAATGAAAAGAATATATCTTAAACAGAAATGTATGATCAAATCAATCCTAAGGATTTATGGGAAAGATCCTTGTTTTTGCTTTTTAATTTGTACTGGTTCATAATGAAAGAAATGAAAGATTATCACTAATTATTTTAAGAATATTTAATTACATAGCCAAGTGCTTAAATTTTTAGCAGGCACATAAAATGTCTTATTTTTAATGAGCCTCAGCAAAATGATAGGCATTTTTTTTGGGGGGGGACCTGTTAGATCAATGACAATTTTTTTTTTTTAACATGATCAATACTTGCCTAAGGATCAGGAAAATTTAATCATGATTTTATTTTCTGTGTACTTCCACATGGTCCAGTGTTTACAAAATCTACTTTTAGGGCTTAACATAGAGTCATTCATAAATAGATGATATAATATATTCCTTAATCACATAAAGTTTTCACTAAGTAACATCCAAAAACAAACCTAAGATTGCCTCTTTCCGAAAAGCTCCTTCCTCTATATGGAGAATCCTCCCCACATGATGATAATGAAACTTTTTGAATTGTTTTGAAGATTATTGCTTAATGCTGAAATACAACTAATGATAAGAAGTAGTCTAATGTTTAAAAATCAAGTGACTCTTTTTACTACTCAAATGAATTTGATGATAAAACTACTTAATGTTTCCTCAGATTTATCCATATTGATTAAAGGTAACTTTTTCTTCAAATGAGCTTTCAACACTAATTTGTCAACACATCAAAGTCCTTATTCTGCGCATTTGACAAATTAGTGATATTTTTTCAAATATCAGTTTGCAATCAAAATTGTT
>NW_006922325.1:388612-389516 GCF_000298275.1 Orycteropus afer afer
CATTGCAAATATCTTTTATCAACAACATAAATGGTGGCTATACATGTGGACTTCTCCAGAGGGAGTAAACAGGAATCAGATCAACTACATCTGTGGAAAGAGGTGATGGAGAAGCTCAGTATCTTCAGCCAAAACAAGGCCTGGAGTTGACTGTGGAACAGACCATCAATTGTTTATATGCAAGTTGAAATTGAAGCTGAATACAATAAAAACAAGCCCATGAGAACTAAAATATGACCTTGATTATATGACATCTGAACTTAGAGACCATCTAAACCATAGATTTGATGCAATGAGCACCAATGACCGAAAACTAGAAGAATTGTGGGATGACATCAAGAACATTATCCATGAAGAAAACAAAGGTCATTAAAGAGACAGGAAAGGAAAAAAAAAGACTACAATGGATGTCAGAAGAGACTCTGAAATTTGTCCTTGAGTAGAGAGTAGCTAAAGCAAATGGAAGAAATGACAAAATAAAAGAGCTGAAAAGAAGATCTCAAAGAGCAGCTCGAGAAGACAAAATAAATTATTATGATGAAATGTGCAAAGAAATGGAGCTTGAAAACCAAAAGGGAAGAACATTCTCTGCATTTCTCCACCTTAAGGAACTGAAGAAAAAGTTGTAGCCTCAAGCTGCAATATTGAAAGATTCTATGGGTAAAATATTGAACGATGCAAGAAATATCAAAAGAAGATGGAAGGAATACACAGAGTCACTGTACCAAAAAGAATTGTTCTATATTCATCCATTTTAGGAGGTGCCATATGATCAAGAACCAATGGTACTGAAAGAAGTTGAAGCTGCACTATAGGAATTGATGAAGAAGAAGGCTCCAGGAATTGATGGAATACGCATTAAGATGTTTTAACAAACAGATGCTGCATTGAAGGCACTCACTCA
>NW_006922325.1:390794-391899 GCF_000298275.1 Orycteropus afer afer
AACAAATCTGTCCTGGAAGAAGTGTAGATGGAATGCTTCTTGGAAGCAAGAATGGCCAGACTTTGTTTGACCTACTATGGTCATGTTTTCAGAAAGGATCATTCCCTGGAGAAGGATGTCATCCTTGGTAAAGTGGAGGGTCAATGAAAGAAGAAAAATCCCTCAACAAGATGGATTGACACTGTGGCTGCAACGATGGGCTCAGGTATAGCAAGTATTGTGAGGCTATCACAGGACTGGGTCGTGTTTTGTTCTGTTGTTCATGGTGTCACTATTAGTCAGAGCTGACTCAATGGCATCTAACAACAACATATGAGACCAAGTCTGGCTATTCTTGTTTCTAAGGAACATTCCAACTGTACTTCTCCCAAATCAGATTTATTTATTCTTCTTGCATGACATGGTATATCCCTAACATGGCAATTCAAATGCAGCAAATATTCTGCCATCGTCTTTATTCATTGTCAGCTGCACTTGAATATGAGGTTGTTGAAAATACTATAGCTTGGGTCTGGTACACCTTAGTCTTCAAAGTTATATCTTTGCTCTTTAACACTTTAAATGAGTCTTTTGCTGGAGACTTGTCCACTGTAATGCATCATTTTATTTCTTGTCTGCTGCTTCCATGGAGGTTCATTGTGATCCAAGTAAAATGAAATCCCTGACAACTTCAAATTTTTCTCCATTTATCATGATGTTGCTCATTGGTCTAGTTGTGAGGATTTTTGTTTGCTTTATGTTAAGATGTAATCCATACTGAAGGCTGTAGAGTTTGATCTTCATTAGTAAGTGCTCAAGTCTTCAGTTTCACTAAGCAAGATTGTGTCATCTGCATATCACAGATTGTTACTGAGTCTTTCTCCAATCCTGATGCTGAATTCTTCTACATATAGTCCAACTTCTTGGATTATTTGCTCAGCATACAGATTGAATAAGGATGGAAAAAGGATACAACCCTGATACACAACATTTCTGATTTTAAATCATGCACTATCCACTTGCTCTGTTCTAATGACTGCCTCAGGAGCTCTGGCAATATAGTGCCTAAGGCACTTGACTGCTAACCAGAAGGCTGGAGGTCCTAACCCACCAGCCACTCTTTGGA
>NW_006922325.1:399299-403355 GCF_000298275.1 Orycteropus afer afer
TGGAGGAAGTGCAGCCAGAATGCTCCTTGGAAGCAAGAATGGCCAGACTTCGTCTCACCTATTTTGGTCATATTGTAAGAAGGGACCATTCCCTGGAGAAGGATGTCATGCTTGGTAGGGTGGAGTGTCGATGAAAGAGGGGGAGGCCTTCAACGAGATGCATTGACATGGTGGCTGCGATGATGGACTCAAGCGTAGCAGGGATTATGGGGCTGGCGCAGAATTGGGCAGTGTTACGTTCTGCTGTGCATGGGGTCACTATGAGTCGGAAACGACTTGCTGGCACTTAACAAGAACAACAACAACAAACAAAATTTGTAAATTGTCAATAAGCAAATGAGAATTAAATAGTTAGTAATTAGCCATATTGGATGTAATTTGTTTAACAAATCATGTTCTATAATTTGCAACATGGCTAAATTAAAACCCTAATCCTACGTTGTCTCTATGGATCTTTTTGCTGTGTTTCAATACATTTACAAAAAAAGGCAAAATACAAGCATTCACTATTGAGTTACATAAATTTATATCAAGATTAAAATGGCTAATAAAGTACAGCAAAAATAAAGCACTACTGGTGCTGCAGAATTTGGACACTGTCCTAATGTAAACTGCCATTTGAAACTTTATTAGTATACAGTCATTATTGCTAGTTGGTACTCTGCAAAACACTCCTAAGAATGAATGACCACAAAGGCTAAGAAGTAATCTAATAAATGTGAAAATTCATTTTATGTTATTCCCTGCTGCCAAAAATTAGTATTTTTCAATGGCTCACAATAGGTTTAATAGATAGAAGGGAAAGGCAGTTAGTGTGCAGTAAAGTGTAAAGTAAAACATTAGCTTCAGATAAATTGTAAATTTTCTCTTTCAGTGCAATATTTTGAGGCTCTTTAGAGGTGGAATATCTTGTTTGTTGTACCCTAAGACATAAAGGTGTGACCAATGCTATAATGAATCTAAGTCATTTTGGAATTTGGAGTAATCTGAACTTTACTTGTAAATTTTATGTTCAGAAATATTTATATTTTACACTGAAGAGCATTGAAAATATAATTTAATTCTGTATTTAAGTACATGAATCTGGAATGAAAGGGCAATATGGATAATTTTCAAAGGTTATACCAAATAACTGTGGACAAAGCTTTATAGCTCAAAGTATTGAATCTTCTTACATGTGGTATCTGGGAAAATAACATTTAGGCAATCCTATTACCTTTTCATGGAAGCAGCAGTCAAGAAATCATATGATTTGCACTGGGAAAGCCTGCTGCAAAAGACCTCTTTAAAGTGTCACAGAGCAAAGATGCCACCTTGCGGACTGTTTCTGATACAAGTCATAGAATTTTCAATAGCCTCATATGCATGTAACTGAAGAAGAACTGATGAATTTGATTTAAGGGGTTGGGGAAGAATATTGTCTATACATTGGACTACCAGAAGAACAAACAAATCTGTCTTGGAAGTAGAGCTAGAATGTTCCTTAGAGGCAAGAATGGCTAGACTTCGTCTCCATAATTTTATCATGTTGTCAGAAAGGACCAGTCCCTGGAGAAGGATATCACGCTTCATAAAGTAGAGGGAGCAAAAAACGGGAAGACACTCAATGAGATGGATCCACAACGGCTGTAAGGATGGGTTCAAGTACAGCAGGGATTGTGAGGATGGCAGAGGACCGGGCATCTATTCTGTTGTACATAGGATTGCTCTGAGTAGGAACCAACTCAACAGCACCTAACAATTAGCTTTTCAAAACTGCCTTCCATATGAGCTTAATATCTACATTGGGTAGATACAGACCTTGGAGAGAACAATCATGGGAGAATAGAAGGGCTGTGTATGCACAGAAAGCCAGCTCACGGGGCAGGACTGCATGGAGGGAAGGACATAGGGAAGAGGTAACTATGGGGAGGAAGTGGGAGGGTAGCTGTTACATTGTGGGGAATTTCAGTCAATGTCATGAGACAAAGTGTATGTGAGCTGCTGTATGGAAAGTGAATTTGCTCTGTAAATTTTCACCCAAATAATAATTTTAAAAAACTGCCTTGCAAAACAATGATTATTATGCATCTAGACTCTAGAGGCCTTGAAACCAAACATAACACTAATTTTCACTTTTTTTTTTCCTGGTGAACATGGATGTAATAGTCTAAAGCAGACAAAACATAAACTCAATTACACATTGACATTTAAATATATTTTTTCTGATAGACAGCATACATTCCCACATGTTATCAAATAATTAAGCAATTTTTCACTATGATCCTTCACAGGTTTTAAGAAAATGAAAATGAAAATAAAATCCCAGACAGCAACATTAAGATCAAGCACAGAAAACACTATCCAAGACACTTGACATCTATGAAGAAACATCCAATTTCAGAGGGGGAAATAAAATAAAAGGCAAAACACTTTAGCAGTTCTTCATAAAAGCTGAACAAATAATTTCTTTTTCATATTTTCTTCTTGGATTTATTTCTTTGTTTAGTCAATTAAAAACTATTTAGCATCAACACTGCAGGGAAAGTAAAATAAGTTTTTGGTCCTCAAAGGGATTGGCAATTTAGAAGAGAATAAAATGGGCCTTGTTAATCAAAAACAATTTAGGGTATGGTTTCTTTAAACATTATTGGATGGAATCATAATAATTTAAAGATGATTTTCAACAGAATTAACTTCTGAGAGCTAAAAGAACTAGCTTGGCATCAACTTTCACTATAAGATGCTATCCCTCTCCTAATTAAGCAAGCAATGCTTAATGCATTTCCATGACCACCTCTGATTGCTTAGAAATTCCATACTTAGACAAATTTCTTATTCCTTAGGAATTTCCTATGGTGGTTCAAACCCACTAGCAGCTCCTCAGAAGTAAGATGGGGTAATCTACTTCCATAGTGATACTGCCTCGGAAATCCAAGGAGGTGTCACTATGAGTCAGATCCGACTTCACAGCAGTGAGTTTGGTTTTTGGTATGTGTAGAAATAGCCATTAAAACCATCACATTCATGTTTTCCTTTAATAACAAATGGTCTACTGGCAATATATTCTGCAATTACTTAGCACAGTGGATTCAGGAAAGAAAAAAATTATGTAAAAGAAAAAAAATTGAACTATTCCACTAGAAAAAAGAAAATGAACTGAGCACTTGATAAGCCAACTAACCAAAGAAGAAATACAAAGGAAAAATGAAAATATATTCTTTCCTACTTATAATAAAATGAATGCCTTTTAACAATAATATACTATATTTTCTTTAGCTATTTATTAAAATTTATTTTAAATGAAAATTTTCAGTGTTGTTAATGGCCATGGAAATCCTAATAAATTAATTTTAGAATGTAAGTTGTTTTAAAAATTTATTGATAGGACACTATTCTTTTATGTATGAATATCAAAATGGATGGAGGGGCAAATGGATATAGAAGATAAGTAAATAAAAAAAATAAGTTGAAAAATACATTTTCAATGACATCAAAAATAACATATATAGTAATGAATTTAGTCAAAGTGTACAAAACTTATACTTTGAACACTACAAAACATTTTTTAAAGAAATTAAAGATAGAAATAAATGGAAAGACATCATATCTTCTTATTTAGGAATACTCAATATTTTTAAGATGGTAATTTCCCCAAATTGATCAGTAGTTTGAGTCTACAGATTGAGTCTGTAGACTCAGGGGAATCTCTGATTTGAACCCCAGTTGATTTCTTTGCAGAAATTATAAAACTGCTCCTAAAATTCTATGGAAAGACAAGGGACTTAGAAAAGTCAAAACAATCTTGAAAAAGAAGACTGGTTAGCAGTCAAATGCCTTAGGCACTATGCCACCAGAGCTCCTTTTGGTTTTACACAATAATTATGATAGTGTGTTACTGGTATGATGATATACATATAGATAAATGGAATAGAATTGAAAATCCAGAAATAAATTATTGCATTTGTATGGTTGTTAGGTGCCATTGAGTTGGCTCTGATTCATAGCTACCCTATGTATAACAGAAAGAAATATTGTCCGGTCCTGTGCCAGCCTCACAATCCTTGCTATACCAAA
>NW_006922325.1:408765-410904 GCF_000298275.1 Orycteropus afer afer
TGGCCTGCTTCTTTGGGCGTCCCTGAGTTTCCCCTCCTCACCTAATCCCTTCGGCTGATTGCTCTTCTCTTTGGCTTCCTGGGTTTTATCCCCTTTCTCCTGCTCTTCCGGCCTGCTACACTGGGCATCCCTGCATTGTCTCTCCTCACCTGTAACCCTGGGTCCGACTATACCCTTAACCCTGGGGTAAGACTATAGCTCATGTTAAATCTTTCCCTGTGCCTCACTAAAAATGATAGCAAGTACAGCAAATCCCATCAGGACTTAGCAGAAAATTTCACAAGGTTGCCCATTAACATAATCAATACACACAGTGTTGTTGCTGTTGTTGTCGTTATGTGCCATCGAGTCAGACCCGACTCATAGCGACCCCTCCTTGGGTTTCCGAGGCAGTGTCACTATGGAAGTAGATTGCCCAACCTTTCTTCTGAGAAGGAGCTGGTGGGTTTGAACCACCAGCCTTCTGGTTAGCGGTCAAGTGCCTTAGGCACTACACTACCAGAGCTCCTATAATACATATAGTAGGGACCCAAAAGGGACTTATCCATAGTCAAGCTAGGGCAAGAGTCCTGTTGATGGTGACTTCAGACCCAAAAAAAGCAGAAGTGTCATCTGTTTTGTGCTCATTGGTGTGCAATGGTGTCACTAAGTTTGGTATCATCCAATGCAATAACTCATGGTGTCACCTGCCCCCAAGAACCTCCTCCCATTCCAGACCACACAGAATCCTTAGCAATGCTTATTTTCAACTTCATTCAAAGAATAATATGTGATTGTGTTGTTGTAATGTGCCGTCTAGTCAGACCTGACCCATAGTGACCCCTCCTTGGGTTTCCGAGGCAGAATCACTACTGAAGTAGATTGCCCAACCTTCTTTCCGAAGAGTGGCTGGTGGGTTTGTACCGCCAGCCATCGTGTTAGCAGTCAAGTGCTTTAGGCACTATGCTACCAGAGCTCCTAATATGTGATATAGTTGCAAACTGCTTAAATGTATCATTTCTTAGATTACATGAATACCAAGAACAAAATTGTTTTGTAAAATCTTTCTACTTTGAATTACATTAGCTACAACTTGACGGCACATAACAACAACAACATTATTAGTAACTAAGTGGAAGCTTTTCTTGACTTCATTACTTTATTCTTAAAAATATATATATATTGATACCAGTTCACAAGTACTAACTACCACAATACCGTAGCTAAAACACCAGAAAATTTGGCAAAATCAGTGACTGTAAAAAGACTGGCAGAAACAAAAACAACAGTGTATGCTTGTAGCAGAAGAAACTACATGATCTGAAACATCATTATAATTGGGTAATAATGACAGCTCTGAGCAGAATTCATTAGAAGGTTCAAAAAGTAAATTAGCATAGTTTTAGCATTATGGATATATTGATACATGTAAACTGGCTTACGAAAAATGTTTTTGTTGTTATAACTGCAACTTTATTTTTATAAAAAGAAATACATTTCTGCTGAAACACTGCAGAAAATTTTATAGATAGTCATTTTGGTGTCACCCCCTCTGACAGTGTCACCTAATGCTATCTGCACTCCTCCCTCCAGCACCCCTTTAGTTATGCCACTGTTTAGGTGTCAAGTGTTGCAGAAATCAGTGACCTGTGCATTAGTATTTAAAAAACACAAGAGACAGAATTTTTTTCCTCCATTAAGCAATTTCCTCATTGACCTTCAATTTTGGTCTTTTTCCACCACCCCCCTCTTGATGGAAGAACCTAAGGTTAATCTTTAATCCCATTTATTTCTGAAAGTCAGAAGGTCTGGGAAAAAAATTGTCAGGGCCTTCAGTCATTTGTGGACCCAGATCTTCAACATATCAAATGCAAACACGGAGTCGGGGGAGGGGGGGGGCTCTTCCTGCTGTAACATTTCAGAGAAAGGCCTCTCAGATTTATTCAAAAGCACTCAGCAAAAAAGCCTCTCAAAGGGTATTTTACTCTTTTCTTTTTCTTCTGAAATCTGCACTGGGAGGTATAAGGTGTTTTACATTGTTAAGGACTTGCTCAAAAGTTATTCAGCTTATTGGAGCCCCTCCTACACTCCTACACTCTCTGGTCCTAGCATTGTTGGAGCCCTGAGTCTTGGCCAGGAAATAGCTCACTTAAACCTTGA
>NW_006922325.1:411004-414249 GCF_000298275.1 Orycteropus afer afer
GTATAGTCAATAAAACACAAGTAAACATCTTTCTGATATTCTCTGCTTTCAGCATAAATCCATTTGACATGAGCAATGATACCCCTCATTACACGTCCTCTTCTGAATCCAGCTTGCATTTCTGGAAATATCCTGTCAATATATTGCTGCAACCATTTTTGAATTATCTTCACCAACATTTTACTTGTGTGTGATATTAATTTTTTTTCTGGTAATCTTTCCACCAACCTTGGCTAGAGGGACCTCAGGCCTTTTACCAGGGTGATTGTCCTTCAGGAGAAAAGGCAAACTTGCCTACTTTGTGATTCTCAGTGGCTTGGCAAAGACTGTATAATCATTGGCCATTTTGTGATCTGATGTGAGCAGATAATCAACTGGAAAGGGAATTTCCTTGGGGATGTGGCCTGCATCCAGTATATAAATAGAAGTTCTTGTAAAGCTCTCTCTCTCTCTCTCTCTCTCTCTCTCTCTCTCTCTCTCTTTTTCTAGACTTTGCAGCTTCTTATCTCTTGTTGTCTGACCTCTGGTTCTTGGAACTTAAGCCAATGGAGGTCTCCAGCCTGTCATCTGATCTGTGGATTTTGGCTTTGTCAGCACCTGCAGCCATGTGAGGCAGCAGAGGTCTTCAACTTGTTGTCTAATCCACAGATTTGGGGCTTCCCAGCCTCCATAATTGTGTGATCCACTTCCTCAAAATTCTGTATATATGTATCTATATATGCTTCACTGATTTTATTCTTCTAGAGAAGCAGGGCTAAGACAGGAGGAGTCCGTCATCATTAGGAGCTCAGAGCATTCCTTGGTGTTCTTTGGTTGCATGTAAATATGTCTTTACATGGTGACTATCCTGCCTTCTTATGTGTGTGTAGTTTTCTTTGTGTATGTATGTGGTATGAAGTCATTATAAAAATGAAAGAAAAACCCTATACCTGGACAAAATAATTTACAGGGACATTCAAAGGTACAGTGGTTAAGACTTCAATATATCTTTTTGAGAGACACAATTCCATCTATAGTACAAAAAACTATACCTCCAGTCAGTTCTTTTAGAGCCATAGATTAGTAGAACAGAATAGAGAGCCCAGAAATAGAGCAAACCAATATATTGAACAGATATTTGACCAGGGAGCAAGTGGTATTATAAAATAAATAAATAAATAATGGATCTTCATAAGCAAGAATAAATCTAGATGCAGATATTACAACTTTTATAAAAATCAACTCAATATTGGTCAAGACATAAATATAAAATACAAAACTATATAAGTTCCAGAAGGTAATATAGGAGAAAATCCAGGTGACATAAGTGTAACAATGAGTTTCTAGATACAACATCATAAGCATGAGAATGAAAAGGCAACCCAAAGTTTGAGAGAAAATATTTTCAAAATATATAGTTGATAAAGGATTCATATCCAAAATATGAGGAGTTCTGGTAGCATAGTGCCTAAGGCACTTGACTGCTAACCAGAAGGCTGGCAGTTCAAACACACCAGTCACTCCTCAGAAGGAAGGATGGGCAATCCTACTTCTGTAATGATACTGCCTTGGAAACCCAAGGAGTGGTCGCTATGAGTCAGGGCCGACTCGACGGCACATAACAGCAACATCCAAAATATACAGAGAACTCTTAAACTTTATAATTAGAAAACAAATAATCCAATTAAAACGTGAGTAAAGCACCTGAACAGACACCTCACCATAGAAGATATGCACATGGAAAATAAATGTATGAAAAAATGTTCAAAATCATATTTAATTATAGAATTTCAAATTCCCAATTCTATTATTTGGAAGTTGAGAAAAATCAATGAAGAATAAGGCTAGTTCCTTGAAAAGGTCACTAATGTTGATGAACTTCTAGACAGTGTAAGCAAGAAAAAAAGAGAAAATACATAAATTACTAATATTACAAATGAAAGCGGGATTATCACAATTGATCACAAGTACATTAATGCTACTGAAAACTATACCATACAAATTTGATACCTCAGTTATAAACCTAACAAAATCTGTACAAAATCTACTTGAAGAAAATTACAGGACTCTGATTAAAGAAATCAAGGAAGATCTAAATAAATGGAGAGATATTCCATATTCATAGACAAGATTATATTATTTTGTCAATTCATCTTCATTTTGATCCAACTAGATCTTTTTCAATTTAATTTTTAACCCCAAATAGTTTTTTATTCAGTGCAATCCCACTCAAACAAAAGCCCAGAAAGTTATTTTATGGATATAGATTAATTCATTCTAAAGTTTATATGGAAATGCAAAAGACTCAGAATAGTCAATACAATACTAAAATGAAAAAAGTTGGGAAATTTACACTACTTGACATCAAGACTTAATATACAGCTACAGTAGTCAAGACAGTGTGGTACTGATGAAAGAATAGACAAATAGATCAGTGGTGCAGAATAGCCCAGATACAACCCCACAAAATATATTTAACTAGTATTTGACAAAGTATCAACTGAAATTCAAGGGAGAAAGAATAGTCTTTTCAACAAATGGTGCAGGAATAACTGGATATCCAAACACAAGAAAATAAAAATAATTAAGACACAGAACTTACATCTTTCAAAAAAAGCAACATAAGATGGATCATAGACGTAAATGTGAAGCACAAATAATGCAATTTCTAGAATATAACAGGAAAAATTCTAGATGATCTTGGGTTTGGTGATACCAAAATGAGTCGTTGTGAGTCGGAATCAATTTAATGGCATTTTTTTTTTATATACATCAATGAAAGGCCAAGAGGCAAAGGAGCTTAGGAGATTTTTACCTCAGAGTGCATGGGAACAGGGAAAGGGAGTAAGAGGAAGGGGTCTTTGTGCAGTTAGTTGACAAGTGTATTTTCCTTGTTGGTTGTTTTCCCCTCTTTGCACAGTGGCCTTTCTGGTGATCAGGGGCAGAACTACTTTTATCCAGATGTCTCATCCCTGTATAAGCTTGCCTTATATGTCAATTTGAGGTTTGTCAGTGACAGAGTCAAATGGTAAGACTATGTTGATGTTGTTGTTGTTAAGTGCCATCGAGTCATTTCCAACTCATAGCGACCCTATGCACAGCAGAAGGAAACACTGCCCAAGCCTGCACCAGCCCCACAATCCCTGCTATACTTGAGCCCATCATCACAGCCACCATATCAATCCATCTCGTTGAAGGACTCCCCCTCTTTCGTCGACCCTCCACCCTACCAAGCATGACATCTTCTCCAGGGAATGGTCCCTTCT
>NW_006922325.1:414349-419928 GCF_000298275.1 Orycteropus afer afer
ACTGTGAATGTTCAGCTCATATGTCTGTCTTTCATTTCACTGGAAATCAGAAGAATGGGTTCCGTTCCAGACCTGAACCACAGCTAGTGACCATAGTCTCAGCAGTTCCACCAGGCTCTATCAGACCACCAAACTTGGTCATTTTTCTTTTTTTTAAATGATTTTTAGTTTTATTCCACATTGTTCTCCCACTCTATGAAGGATCTCCTACATAGATCCCCCTCTGAGAGGTTGGCAGTGGTAACCAGGCACCATCTAGTTCTGGTCTCATAGTCATATCAGCTGAGGATCGCATGGTGTACCAGTCCCTTGTACTGACTGTTTCCATATGTCTTTGGTTTTCTTCATTCTTCATTGCTCTGGATGAGGAGAGATCCATCTTTGCATCTAGATGGCCGCTTGCAAGCTTTTAAGATCCCAGTCGCTACTCAACAAAATAGGATGTAGAACAATGTTTTGTGTAGTATATTATGCCAATTGAGTTTGATGCCCCCTGTGACTATGGTCCTGGGCCCACAGGTCCAACTATTCACGCCCTCTGAGCAGCTGGCTGTGGGCAAGAAGTGACTATAAACTTGTCCCTTGTCAGCTGTAATATATACCAGGACATTCTTACAGAACATACAAATATACTTGTAGAAACTGTCTGCCAACTCTACACATGGTCTTGGGCACACTCCCTCCATTGGGGAAGTTTTTTTTTTTTTTTCTTTTGTAATGAAATTATTAATACTCCTAAAAAGAGTGGGGTACTAACTGGAGATGTCAGTAATTAGGGATAAACACCCATTTACTCATTCCCATCTGACATAGGGTCATCATTGCCTCTCCCTCAGTTGGTCAAGTGTGGTAGTTAAAGATGTTGTCAACTTGGCTGGGCCTGGTTGAGTGGTTGGGCAGTTGGATGTAGTTATTCCCCATGGTGAGACTGGCAATCAGTTCCATGGTGGAATCTACTGGAGCAGCTGAGTAGCTGCTTTAGAGATGTGGTCTGCTTCCAGTATATGTGAAGCATCTTTGAGGAAGGGCTCTAGATTTTTGGCACACTTGGCCCCTGCATGTAGCTGAGTCTTCATTCATCAGCCTGCCATGCTCTGCCAATCTTGGGTCTTTTAATAGACTTGAATCAATGGCCTGCCCTGTGGTTTGGTAATATCAGGGACTGTTCCTTTTTACTTGGCTTTGTCAGCCTCAGCAGCCAGCAGTGGCCTGAGTGAAGAAATGCCTCTAGCTTCAGTGGGTTGGGAGCAAGGGGCAGAGCTGAAGTTCAAGATCAAGGGGTTTCACCCAACCCCTAGAGTTCAGCACTTGGGACTCAGACTTCTAGCTTACAAAATTGTAAGAGAATAAACTGTTTGTTCAAGCCACCCATTTGTGGTATTTTCTGTTAGAGTGGCACTAGGTAACCAAAGCACCAGGGTTTGGTAGTAATGTGATGAAGAACCCCTAGCATGGGATAAAAGGCCTTTACCCCATGTAAAATTGATCTGAACAGGGTTTGTGGAAAGGGTTCCCCTGCTGGAAGTGGTGGTTGCTGCTGCTCAGGAGGTTCTGAGTTATGCATCTCAAGTCATGATAAGAGCCTGCTGAAGGATAAACCAAAACGAAAAACCAAACTCACTGCCATCAAGTCTATCCTGACTTATAATGACCCCTCCTTGGGTTTCCAAGGTGGTATCTCTATGGAAGTAGATTGCCCAATCTTCCTTCCAAGGAGTAGCTGGTGGGTTTGAACTGCCAGCCTTCTGGTTAGTAGTCAAATGCCTGCAACATAGGATTGTAAATTTGAAGAGGCTTTAATTTTGTACAAAGGTGCTTTGGAGTTGGGGAGAGAGAGATGCCAGCCATACCTAGAAAGAGAATTTTTGATGTGTTAAAAAAATGTGAAATTGTTTACTACAGATTAGTAAGTATGCACAAGTAAGCCCGTGTTTACCTTGCTTGTTGGGTAATCCAACACTGGCAGCCAGCCTTCCCATGCTATGCCACTCTGACTGATTCATTAAAACTATCTGTCCTTCGCTGGTCATAGATGGATGCAAGCCAAGTTAAAAGATTCTGTCCTGCCTTCTGCCCTTAACAGATTCTTAATCTCCTGGATTTCTTTTTTCAGTAAAAGTTTGCACTTTAAAGTGTAATATAGCCTGTCCATCAGCATCCACTGCCATTTCCCTCATAACCACTGGTCTAAATGGATATTCCTCAACATCTCATGTCCCAGTCTGGCTGGCCTTCATGTGAGTGTGCCCTGAATGACTACGAAAATAGATATAAGCCTTCACTAAGCAGAGGATGGTATTGTGTGCTCCATCATATCAGCATTCACCCAGCAGCCACAAAGTCCAGCAAGGGAAGAACTTAGATTATCGATCTCCAAGCTACATACTCTGTGGGGATCAGTAAGGTGATAGAGACACTTCAGCCTAGACCAAAACACAATGTCAATTATTTACTTTAGCTATACCACTGTTGTCACCCTGCTTGCTGCTCTAGACCTGAGATGAACCTGAATGAAAAATGGGCTCACAGATGGCTGTATCTCTCAGTAATTAATTGACACTACTCAGTGGTGTTTTACATGCTTTTATTTACTTACAGGGCAGTTATGATGAAGATAATGGGATAAGGTGCATCACGGAATTGGCCTCTACCAGATCCCAGTCCCAGGGTGAGTTAACACCAAAAATATCTTTGGCACAGTAAAGCTCCAAGTTTATTTGCAGGTGAAAGGCTGTGAAACAAAGGGGTTTTATACTTCAGAGTGTATGGGAATAGGGAAAGGGAGCAAGAGCAAGAGGCCTTTGTTAAGCTACATCTGGCTTGACCATCCTGTTGCCACGCTTTGTTCAAATTCAAACAGCATGACAGTTCTGAGATCCTGGGTGGAAGACCAGAATGAATATTTCTTCCCCCACTGGCTACAAGATTATTGCTTTAGTACAATAAAGTAGCCCTAGGTAGTATAGAGTCAGAGAAAGTTACTATGGATTGAGTATAGGGAAAACACTTTTTCTTACAGTCAGAGGGTACTGGGAGAGAAAGACCCAATTCGAAGCCTCCCTATCAGAGAATGCTCTCTGAGCCCAACAAGGTCTTATCTTAGGCAACCGAGATAGGAATCATAAAAGCAGGGCACTTTCCCAGCAGACTCCTCACCAGAATTGCCTTTGACTTCCATAATCATACCAACAATCTTTTAAGTGCAATATTCCTATGAAGCACATGAAAATTTTTCCCTAAGGCATTTGGCTGATAACCAGAAGGCTGGTGGTTCAAACCCACCAACCGCTCTTAGGAAGCAAGGTTGGGCAATCAATCTACTTCCATAGTGATACCGCCTTGGAAACCTAAGGAGGGATCGCTATGAGTCGGGTTCGACTTGACAGCACATAACAACAACCCATTACCCAACTGCAAAATCACTTCCACATTTTAGATATCACTTTCATTACTAATGAAATATTTTTAATTGTCTCATATGCATGTGAAAGTTGGACAGTGAGTAAGGAAGACCAAAGAAGATGCCTTTGAACTATGATTTTGGTGAAGAATACTGAAAACATCATGTACTAAGAGAAGAATGAACAAATCTATCCTGGAAGTGCAGCCAGAATGCTCCTTAGAAGCGAGAATGGCCAGACATCTTCTCACTTACTTTGGTCATGTTGTCAGAAAGGACCAGTCTCTGGAAAAGCATATCATGCTTGGTAAAGTGGAGGGTCAGCAAAAAAAGGGAAAGACTCTCAACAAGATGGATTGACACAGTGGCTGCAACAATGAGTTCAAGCATAATGAGGAATGTGAAGATGGCGTAGAACCAGGCAGTGTTTCATTCTGTTGTACATAGGTCACTATGAGTTGGAATCCACCCAATGGCACCTAACAACTCAGTAACAAATTCTATGTTAGTTATCTCTTGTTGCTGTCATTAGGAGCTGTAGAGTTGGTTTCAACTCATAGTGATCCCATGTACAACAGAATGAAACACTGCCTGGTCTGCACTATCCTCACAATCACGGCCACACTCGAGCCTATTGTCACAGTCATCTTGTCAATCTATCTAGTTGAGGGTTTTCCACTTTTTCACTGACCCTCTAATTTACCAAACATGATATACTTCTCCAGGGACTGGTCCTTTTTGATAACATGACCAAAGCATGAGAGATGAAGTCTGGCCATTTTCGCTTTTAAGGAGCATTCTTGCTGTTCTTCTTCAAAGATAGATTTGTTAATTCTTCCGGCAGTCTTTGGTATAGTCAACACTCTTTGTCAACTTCCTAATTACATACATCAATTCCTCTGTTGTTGCTGTTGGTATGTGCCATCGAGTTGGACCTGACTCATAAAGACCCCTCCTTTGGTTTCCGAGGCAGTATCAGTACAGAAGCTGCCTCGGAAACCCAAGGAGGGGTCGCTATGAGTCGGGGCCGACTCGATGGCAAACAACAACAATAACAACATCATTACGGAAGTAGATTGCCCCATCTTCCTTCCGAGGAGTGGCTGGTGGGTTTGAACCGCCAGCCTTCTGGTTAGCAGTCAAGTGCCTTAGGCACTATGCTACCAGAGCTCCTATCAATTCCTCTAGGTCCTCCTTATTCATTGTCCAGCCTTCACATGAATATCAGGCTATTGAAAATACCATAGCTTGGATGAGGTGCACCTTAGTCTTCAAAATGATATCTTTGCTCTTTAAGAGTTTAAAGAGATCTTATGGAGCAGATTTGACCAATGCACTATATCTTTTGATTTCTTGACTGCTGCTTCCATGAACATTGACTGTGGGTCCAAGTAAAATGAAATCCTTGACTACTTCAATCTTCTCTCCATTTATCATGTTGTTTATTGATCCAGTTATGAGGATTTTTGTTTTCTTTATGTTGAGGTGTAATCCACGTTAAAGGCTGTAGTCTTTGATCTTTATCAGTAAATGCTTCATGTCATCTTTGCTCTCAGGAAGCAAGGTTATGTCATTTGTATATAGCACGTTGTTAATAAGTCTTCAACAGTACAAGGAGATACTGCATGGTTTAAAATCGGGAAAGGTGAGAATCAGGGCTGTATCCTTTCACCATACTTATTTAATCTGCATGCTGAGCAAATAATCTGAGAAGCTGGACTATATGAAGAAGAGTATAGCATCAGGTGTGGAGAAAGACTCGTTAGTTATCTAGTGTCACTATCAAAGGAATGCCACAAATGATTCATTTCAATAAACAGAAATTTATGTTTTTCACAGTTTGGAAGGATAGAAATTTGATTTCAGGGTGCCAGCTCTAGGGGATGGCTCGCTCTCTCTCTTTCTGTCTGCTTCAGGGAAAGGTCGTTTTCTTTTCATTGGCTCCTTGGCAATCTCCTTGTAGTTTACATGTATTTTTCCCCAGTTCTCCTCTTTTATATCTCAACAGTTATTGACATAAGACATACCATAAATCAATACTGCCTCATAAACATAGTAAAGAAAACACATTCCCAAATAGAATTATAACCATAGGTATGTTGTTGTTGTTGTTGTTATTTGCCATCAAGTCAGCCCCAACTCAAAGCGACCCCTCCTTGGGTTTCTGAGGCAGTATCAC
>NW_006922325.1:420216-421618 GCF_000298275.1 Orycteropus afer afer
TAAAAATAATAACAATTTTTAAAAATGGACACAAGTGTTATTGAGAAACATATCTTAAATTTTGTACCAATGTCTGTTGACTTTTCATTTCATCTACACGAGATCTTGCATTTGCCTGATCAAATTTTGGGTTTACTCTGCTTTACACAGTTTCTAGACATAATGATCAGTGAAATTGGTTAAATTCTTCATTGTGCTAACATTCTCATTATTTCAGTTCCATTTCTTTAATCTTCTTGTCCCCCCTAATCTCATCTATGCTTTTAAATATCTGTTGGCACTTTGGCCTTATATAGATATATATTTGTTGAAGTAATGCAATACTCAAGAGTGACAGTCTTTACTCTTTGGGTAAATGTTACTTAAAATTGACTTTGGGGGACAGATTCAATTCAAGGTTTGAAGATAACTCAGGGCCATAGTCTTGAGGACTTCTCTAGCTTGAAAAGGTCAAGTATAATTCTTGATTCCAAAGGAATTTGAAGTTCTGTTCCACACTTTTCTCCATTTTTATCAGGATTCGTCCATGGCATTCCTGATCAGAATGATTGGTAGTGGTAGTCAGGCATCATCCAGTTCTTCTGGTCTCAAGGTGGAGGAGGGAGTGGTTCATGTAGACAATTAGTCGTATAGTCCAGTTCTTTCTTTGATTTTTGTCTTTCTTTCTTTCTTTTTGTTCCAGATGAATAAAGACCAATAGTTATATTTTAGATGGCTTCTTGAAAGCTTTTAAGTTGCCAGGCACTACTCACTACTGAGGGTACAAAATAAACTTTAAGAACTATATTACGTACATTGACTGGATTGTCTCATGAGACCACTGTCCCAAGCCCCCAAACCAAGAGAACTAATCTCATGAGGTGGTTAGTTAGTTCAAATTAGTATCAGCATCTGTAGCCCCCTCCCTTTTTTGGTTATTGTTATTACAAAACAATACACAACCTAGCATTTACCCATTCATCCTTTTTCTTTATGTACAGTTTATTCACTTCAGTTACATTGGTTATGCTGTGCAAACTTCATGCATATTCAGTGCATTCCTATTTCCTATTTAAATAAACAACAAAAAAAGTATTTCTCCCTCCCATGCCACCCCCAACCCTGCTAAATACTAATGAACATTAGTTTCTGTGTATTTACCAATTCATGTCTTTTCATAAAAGTCATAGCTTACAATATTTTTTTTTGCTTTTTGTGAATGAATTATTTCACTCAACATATCCTCCAGGTTCATCCATGTTGTAAGATGTTTCAGAATTTCATTTTTCTTTATTACTGAGTAATATTCCTTCTATGTATGCACCACCTTTTACTTTTTACTTATACATTCATCTGTTGATGGAGACTTGGATTGTTTCTGTCTTTTGGCTATTGTGAATAGTGCTTCACTGAACATGTTGTT
>NW_006922325.1:422080-425362 GCF_000298275.1 Orycteropus afer afer
GGTGGGTGATTTTCTTTTGGGGTCTATCCTGTTTGAGGTTTGCTGGACTTCCTGAATTGATATATTCTCATCTTTCATCATATCAGGGAAGTTCTCCTCCAACAAATCTTGGACAATTTTCTCAGTGGTCTTATTTTTCTCTTCCTGTTCTGGAATTCCAAGGACACGTAGGTTACTCCTTTTGATGGCATCCCACATGAACCTTAGGCTTTCTTCATTTTGTTTTTATTATTTTTTTCTGATTGATCCCTTTCCAAAGAAGTGTTTAGGTATTTGCCTTCAATCTCCCTAAATCTGTCTTCAATTGATTCAGTTCTACTCCTTTGCCAATTCAATGTCTTATCTGTTTCTGAAAATTTAGTATTAATCTTCTGGATTTCTGTGTGTAGATTTTTATCATTTCTAAATTTTCATTTATTTTGCATTTTGTTCCTGTATTGTCTTTTGAAATTGTTCTAGGGTTTTCACTGTGTTTTCCTTGACCTGTCTCTCAGTTCATTGATGATACCTAAATATAATTCTTTTGAATTCCTTATTAGGGAGTTCCAATGCTGTGTCTTCCTTGGGGATGAGTTTTGGCTCTGTATCCTGGTCCCTTGTTTCTCCTGCTTTATCTTGTTTCTTTGTGTGGACTGTGATGCTCTGTTGTCTCCAAGACATTGTGATGTTTTTGTGTTTATATTTATTTGGTGATTGTATATTGGAGTGACTTGCCTATGATTTTCATTTTCTTTGTTTTATTTATATGTTATCTACATAAGCAGGGTACTGTGCTCCTCTAGTCACTAACTGACAGCACTTATACACTCACCACCTGTCACTATTCCTGTTGTCAGCCTCTCATATGTCCCTGCCGACCTTGGCAAACAGAGCCTATTCTTAGATTCCTGGAATCCAAATGAGAAGGCTGTCACTTTAAAATTCAAAATGGTTGCCACTTGTAAAGATTCAAAATGGTTGTGCCCTGGGTCTCTTTAAATATCCAAAATGGCTGCCACGTATAAACAGTCAAAATGGCTGTACCCTCCAAAAAATCAACAGCTCAGGTTGTCTCCCTCCTTGCTGTTTCCCTTCCTAGTCATAGGCCACCAGCACAGTCATCCCCATAGTCCTTGGTGATCAGAGCTTATCATTATGTCAATTCTCAGGTCCCAACACCACTTGGAAATATTCAGGCTATTGGTCTGGTCAGAGTAGCTGACAGTCCACAGCTCCAACCATCTCTGTACTCACTGTTTTCTTTCAGGTTTTTCCACTAGTTGGTGCCTAATCCACTTCTGTATAATTCCTTTCATAGCTCAGGGCTCCAGGATTATCTTCTGTATCTCTGTCAATTGTTTTTTTCTTTTCTGTGTTGAAGAGGGTCTGTGTTACTTGTCTACCTATTCCTCCACCTTACTAGAAGTAATCCCTTCCTTCCCTTTTAATGTAGGTGTTAATTGCTATAAATTTTCCTCTAAGGACTGCTTTTGCTGCATCCTGTAAGGTGTGGTACGATATTTTTTCATTTATCTCCAACCAAAAGAAAAAAAAAAAATTCACTACCATCAAGTCGATTGGACTCTTAGTGACCCCTCCTTGGGTTTCCAAGGTGATATCTCTACAGATGTAGATTGCCCAGTCTTCCTTCCTAGGACTGCCTGGTGAGTTTAAACTGCCAACCTTCTGGTTAGCAGTCAAATGCCTTAAGCACTACACCATCTCCAGGTTTTTGTTGTTGTCGTTGTTGTTTGTTTTAAATTTAATTCCTGTTTTGTTCCTTCACCCAAGAGCTATTTAATAGTTTGCTGTTTAATTTCCATAAATTTTTGTGTTTTTTCAATTTATCTTCTACTGCTATTTTCTAATATAATTCCTTTGGGATCAAGAAGATACTTTTTTATAATTTCAATCTTTATGAGTGTCTTGAAATTTACTTTGTGGCCTACTATATAGTCATTCTGGAAAATAATCCATATGCATAGGAGAAAAATATATATTGTTCTGATGATTGGTGGAGTATTTTATACATGTACCTTAGGCATTGAAGTCCTCAACTATTATTATGGAAGTGTCTGTTGCTCCTTTCATATCAGTCAGTATTTGTTTCATATATTTTCTAGAGCTGATGCTGTTGTTGTTGTTGTTGTTATGTGCTGTCAAGTCTGCCTTGACTCATAGTGACCCCTCCTCGGGTTTCTGAGGCAATATCACTATGGAAGCTGATTGCCTACCATTCCTTCCAAGGAGTGGCTGGTGGGTTTGAACTACCAGCCTTCTGGTTAGTGGTTAAGTGCCTTAGGCACTACACTACCAAAGCTCCACGAGCTAATACTAGGTGCATATATATTTATAATTGTTAATGTATATTCATATTTATAATTGTTATGTCTTCTTGATGAATTGATCATTTCATTATCATGTAATGTCCTTGTTTATCTATTATAATAGATTCTGATTTAAAATCTATTTTTTTGGCTACTAGTTACATGGAATATTCTTTCCCATGCTTTTACTTTCAGTCTTTTTGTATCCTTGTGTCTAAAGTGTGTCTCTTATAGACAGAATTAGGATGGCTCTTTTTTTTTTCTTTGTAATACATTCAGTCATTCTTTGTCTTTTGAATGGGGACTTTAGACCACTTACATTTAAAGTAATTACTGAAAATGAAGTATCTACTTCATTCAATTGGCTGATTTTTTGTGTGTTTCTGATATCTTCTTTGTACTATTATTAATATATAGTTTTGCTATTTTTTGTTTAGTTGCTTTTTTGCTGTTGAGACTTTGATGTCTTCTTTCTTCCCTTCTGTGTACTTTTTATAAGCATTTTTTTTTCCAGTGGTTACCACAAATAATATATTAAACAATTTAAAATTTCAGCAACTTATTTCAGATTACTGTCAAAATTTAACATGCAAAACAATAATTAAACAATATAACATGAAGATTCAAAAATTCTATGTCTGTTTTGTTCTCCTTTCCCCTTTCTATTGTTAGGTCTCCAGTTACATTATACATGCTATATATGACAGGCTAATTTTTACTTATTTCTTATGCACTTGTTGCATTGTATGTGACACTTAACTATTGAGTTTATTCCTTGAAAATACTATATACTTAGTCCTAGCTTTGGTGGTGCAATGCCCAAGGCATTTGACTGCTAACCAGAAGGCTGGTGGTTTAAATCCAGCAGCCACTCTTCTGAAGGAAGGTTGGGCAATCCACTTCCATAGTGATACTTCTTCAGAAAATCAAGGAGGGGTTGCTATGAGCTGGATCTGACTCGACGACAGTGAGATAC
>NW_006922325.1:425462-431872 GCF_000298275.1 Orycteropus afer afer
CGACTCATAGTGACCCCTCCTTGGGTTTCCGAGGCAGTATCACTACGGAAGTAGGATTGCCCAACATGCACTGAACATAGGTGTGCATATATCTATTTATGTCACTTCCATTAAATCCATAATGGAATCTCTGAATCATAAGGTCTATAGTTTTTAAGAAAATACCAGATTGTTTTCCACAATGATTGTATCGTTTTGCATTCCCAGCAGCAGTGGATGAGGGTTCCAATATCTCCACATTCCATCTAACACTTCTTATTTTAACCTTTTTTTTTTTTAATCTTAGCCATCCTTGTGAGCGTGAAATGGTATCTCACTGTGGTTTTGATTTCCATTTCTCTTATGGCTTATGACATTGATCATTTTAATGTGTCTGTTTTCCATTTGAATATCCTCCTTTTTGGTGAAGTGTGTGTTCATGTTCTTCATGCAGTTTTTGATTGGGTTACTTGTCCTTTCATCATTAAGTTGTAGAAGTTTTCTATAATTTTACATATTATACCTTACCAATTATCTGGTTTCCAAAGATTTTTCTCAGTCTGTAGTATGTTTCTTTACTCTTTTGACAAAGTATTTTATGATTATAAGTATTTAACTTTTATGAAGTCCCAGTTATCTAGTTTGTATTCTGTTGCTCATACATTCATTTTGTTTGATCATATATTATTGAAAAAAAAATAGGTCTTAAAGCTTTTCTCTTAGATCTTCTTTGAAGAACTTTATGATTTTAGATTTAATATTTATAGCTTTTTATCTATTTTTTAAAATTTTTATTGGGATTTGGATGAAAGTTTACAGAGCAAATTCATTTTCCATACACAGTTCATACACATTTGGTCTCATAACATTGACTGCAGTTTCCCACAATGCAACAGCTCTCTTCCCGCTTCCTCCCTGTGGTTACCTCTTCCCTATGTCCTTCCTTCCCATGCACTTCTGCCCCCTTAGCTTTCACTCTTTGAATACATTGCCCTTTTGTTCTCCCATGATTGATCGTTCCAAGTAGTGTATCTACCTGATGTAAATGTTCAGCCCATATGCCTGTCCATCTCTTTTATCTATTTTGAATTAATTTTTGTGTGTGGCATGATGTATAGATTTTTTCTCATTTTTCTGCATGTGGAAATTAAGTTTTGCCAGTGCCATTTATTGAACAGACTGTTCCTTCCCATGGAATGGGGCTCCCTTGTCAAATATCAATTGACCATAAATGTTTAGATTTCTTTCTGTATTTTTAATTTTATTCCACTGATCTATGTGTCTATCATTAAACCAATACCAGGATGTTTTGATTACCATAGCTGTGTACTTCATTTTATAGTCAAGACATGTTAGGTCTCTTTGTTCTTCTTCAAAGATACTTTGGCTATTTGAGGTCTCCTGTCTTTCTATATAAACTTGAGGATTATGTTTTCCATTTCTGTAAAGAATGCTGTTGAATTTTTTATCAGATTGTGTTGTGTCAATAGATCAACATTTTGACTATGTAAAGTCTTCCAATTAATGAACATAGAACATCTTTCCATATATCTAGGTCTTCTTTAGTATCTTTCAGCAGTGTTTTGTAATTTTCATTGTAATGTCTTTCATATCCCTGGGTAAATTTCTTCCTGGATATGTTTTTTTCACTTAGATGCTATAGCAAATGGAGTTGTTTTCCTAATCCTCTTTTCAGATTTCTCATTGCTAGTGTATAGAAACCCAACTGATTGCTGTGTGTTTACAATGTATCCTGAAACTTTGTATCCTGAAACTTTGCTAAATTCCTGTATTCGTTCTAGAAGTTTTTTAGTAAAGTTTTTTTGTGATATACATTGTGGTAGTTAAGGTTATATGTCACCTTGGCTGGGCCTGGTTTGAGTAAATGTGAAGCTGGATTTAGTATTCCCCATGATGAGACTGACATCAACTCCATGGTGGAATCTACTGTGAGCACCTGAGTAGCTGCTTTAGAGATGGAGTCTGCTTCCAGTATATAAGGATAACCTTTAGGAATGGTCTGCAGTTTTTGGCATGCTTGAATCCTGCCTGTAGTCAAGTCATTGTTCAGCTGCTTGCCATGTTGTTTGCCTATTTTGAGAATCTTAATGGATTGAATCAATGGCCTGCCATGCAGTTTGGTAATATCAAGACTGTCCTTTTTTACTTGTTGACCTTGGCTTTGTCAGCCTTGGCAACCAACAACTGCCTGAGAGAAGAAACCCTCAAGCTCTAGTGGGCTGGAAGCAAGAGCTGAAGCCCAAGGTGGAGGGGCCTTCACCCAGCCCCTAGAGCCTGGCACTTTGAACTTGGACTTCCAACCTCCAAAACTGTAAGAGAATAATCTCTTGTCTGTTAAAGCCATTCTACCTGGGGTATTTTTCTTAGAGCAGTACAAAGTAACCAAAACATACATATAAATATACAATCATATTATTTGCTAACAGAGATTGCTTTACCTCTTCATTCCTAATTTGGTTTTCTTTTATTTCTGTTTTGTGCTTTATTGCTTTGTCTAGACCTTCCAATACAATATTGAATAAGAGTGGTCAGTATGGGCATCATAGTCTTGTTCCTATATTCAAGGGGCTATATCTCAATCTTTCTCCATTGAATGTAATGGTTAGCTCTTGGTGTTTTGTAAATGTACTTAATCCTTTTTACTTAAATTGGGTCAGTTGCAATGTCTCAACCTTCATTTATTATTTTGGTTTTTTGTGTCCTAAAGTTTTATTTCTTCATCAGTCAGCCTAGCAAGTCATTTGTTAGTATTCTGGATCTTTTCATACAACCAATTTCTGGATTTTTTGATTCTCTATACTATTGTTCTGTTCTTTATTTCATTTATTTTTATTCTAGGTTCTGGTAAGATGGTGGAATGGGCAGACAAACTACTCAGACCCTCTTCAACAAAGAAAAGAGAAATCAATTGACACAGATACAGAAAATAATCCTGGGGCCCTGAGCTTTAAAAAGAAGGATACAGAAGTGGACTAAACACCAACCAGTAGAAGAGCTTACATGAAAACAGTGAATAAGGAGACAAATGGAGCTGTGGACTGTCAGTGATCCTGATGTCACAGACAGTTTGGATAATTCCAAGTGTTGTTGTTGTTGTTGTTGTTGTTGTATGCCGTTGAGTTGGACCCAACTCATAGTGACCCTTCCTTGGGTTTCTGAGGCAGTATCACTATGGAAGTAGATTGCGCCATCTTCCTTTTAAGGAGTGGCTGGTGGGTTTGAACCGCCAGCCTTCTGGTGGGCAGTCAAGTGCCTTAGGCACTACGCTACCAGAGTTCCCTGGTCTTCTAAATATTTCTTTAAATATTTTGTCTCATTTATTGCCTTTATTCTTTTTCTTTTTTCTTTCTCTTTTTTGGTAATTATTTCTGTGTGTTTTATGCAGTACGTGTTTTTTGTCCTCTTGCTTTTACTTTTTGGGTGGTTTTCCGATTGTTGTTTTTGTCTAACTGAGTAGGAGACAGCAAATGTACCCATACAACCCAACCATACCCGCACCACCTGCAGCCTCGCCTACTAAATGAGAGATACCACTTGCTTCTGCACCAACTTGCCAACAAAACACAACAGCCAACATGATCCTGATTCACCCTTAACTGCTCTTCACAAACAGTTAACAAAGATCTGTACAACCACTTTCATTCACTATACCACCTCCACCAGGATTCAGGTGGTGAGTGCATAACAGCTGCCAATAGCAAAAAGAGGAGTACAGTACCCTGCTTACTCAGATACATCCAAACAAAATGAAGAAAACAAAAATCTTGGGCAAATCACTTCAACATATAATCACAAATTAAATATAAATACAATAATGTCACAATCTCTTGGAGACAAATGAACATCAAAATCCACACAAAAAAGCAAGATACAGCAGTAGAAACAAGGGAGCAGGATACAGACCCAGAACACATCTCTGAGGAGGAAGCAGCATTGGAACTCCCTGATAAGGAATTTAAAGGAATTATATTTAAGTACCTTCAATGGATGGAGAGATATATCAAGGAAAACACTGATAAAATTAAGGAAAACACAGACAAAACCCTAGAAAAATTTCAGAAGACAATACAAGAACAAAAGTACAAAATAAATGAAAAAATTAGAAATAATACAAAATCTACAGATAGAAGTCCAGAAGATTAATACTAAATTTTCAGAAATAGATAACACAATGAAAGGGCAAAGGAGTAGAATCAAATCAATGGAAGACAGAATTAGTGTGATTTATGAAAAATACCTGAATACTCTTTTGGAAAGGATCAATCAGAATAAAGATCAAAACAAAATGAAGAAAACCTAAGATTCATGTGGATACCATCAAAATGAATAACATATGTGTAATCAGAATTCCAGAACAGTGAGAGACAAATGAAACCACAGAGAAAATAGTCAAAGATTTGTTGGAAGAGAATTTCCCTTACATGATGAAAGATGAGTATATATCCATTCAAGAAGTCCAATGAACTCCAAACAGAAGAGACCCCAAAAGAAAATCACCAAGACATATCATCATCAAGCTCAGCAAAACCAAAGACAAAGAAAGAATCCTGAAAGCAGTCCAGAAAAACTAAAAGTTATCTACAAAGGGAAACCAATAAGATGAACCTCTGATTTCTCAGCAGAAACCATGCAGGTGAGAAGGCAATGGGATAGTATGTATAAAACCCTGAAAGAGAAAAATTTCCAACCAAGAATTATAAACCAGCAAAATTGTCCCTCAAATAAGATGGTGAAATTAGGACATTTCCAGAGAAGCAGAAATTAAGGAAATTTTTTAAAACCAGACCAACCTTACAAGAGATACTAAAGGGAGTTCCTTGGACAGAGAACCAACAGCAACTAACAACTGACAATTAACACACATGATGACATAGCCCAGAAACCAACCCAGTTATGGAAGTACTTAAAGTAAAATACGCTTACCAGATTGCAAGCAAGGAATCAGGGACAGCAATTGGCAAATGAGGACAACTACAAATCCAAAAGATGGAAAAAATACGGTAGTTACAGAAGTTCCAAATGGTGAGGAAGTCAATAGAATTGCAAGATAGAATGGACTGTTCTAAACTTGGGGAGAAAATTATAAATCACAGGGTAACCTCGAAGAAAAGTGATAAACCACATCATAATAAAAAAGAGGTCAAGCACAAATATTTAACAAATACTAAAACAAGAGTAATGAAGGAAATGATAATATGATTCATAAACAAAATGAGCTCAGAACAGGAAATTGTGTGGAACAAAGAAATGGATTAAAAGTACCTCTGAAGAGACAGAGAGTTGAAGAATGGATAAGAAAACATAATCCATCAATATCCTATCTACTAGAGACACACCTGAGAGACAAAGCCAAAAATACACTAAAAATCAAAGGTTGGAAAAAGATATATCAAACAAATGGCAATCAAAAAGAGCAGGAGTGGCAATATTAATTTCGGATCAAATTGACTTTAAGACAAAAACCACCATAAGAGACAAGGAAGAACATTATATAATGACTAAAGGATCAGTTGAACAAGAGGACATAACCAAAATAAAGTAAATATCGATGGATCCAATGAAAAAAACCCAAAATACGTAAATCAGACTTTAACAGAATTGAAAAGACAAATAGATAACTTCACAGTCATAACAGGAGACTTTAATAAACCAGTTGTTTCTGTTCTGATCTTTTATTATTACTTTTCTTCTAGCAGCTTCAGGTTTAGTTTGCTCCTCTTCTAGTTCCTCAAGCTGTAGGGTTAGACTATTTATTTGATATCTTTCTTCCTTTTTTTAATGCATTTTATTGAAATATAATTTGTGTACAGTGAAATACACAAAACTAAAGTGACATGGGTCAATGCATTTTTGTTTTTTTGCAGTGTTCCCTCCCCTCCCCTCCCACCCCTGGCAACCAACAAAGAAACTTTCCTTCCATATATAACCCTTTTCTTGCATCTCCACAACAAACTAATACTATATTTGTCCTTCTGTGATTGACTTATTTCACTCAGCATAATATTCTCCAAGTTCAACTATATTATGTGGTGTTTTGCAGACTCTACATTATTCTTTAGTGCTGCATAGGATTCCATTATGTGTATTTACCATAGTTTGACCATCCAATCTTCTGTTATAAATCTTAGAGATAAGTCCCTTGCCAGATACATAATTATCAGCAAATATGAATTTGTTACTGGCATTTTTGTTAAATGCTTTTTCATGGTTTGATTTCTTTGTTCCATATAATTTTCTATGCTGAGCTAGTTTTGTTTATGAATTGTGTTATCACTTCCTTTACTGCTATTGTTTCAGTATTGCTGAATATTTATGCTGGTCCTCTTTTTTGATGTGAAGTTTTATCATTTTTCTTTGAGGTTACACTGTGATTTATAGTTTTCTTCCCAAGTTTAGAACAATCTGTTCTA
>NW_006922325.1:437522-439617 GCF_000298275.1 Orycteropus afer afer
TTATTGGAGATCTATCCCTCTTTTCTTTCCCATGTGAGTATTTGTCTAGTGTTATTTCCTTTCCATCTGAAAAACTCCCCTAAGTAATACTTGAAGAAGTGGGCTGGAAGTGCCAAATTCTCAGAGCTCCTGTTTATTTGGGAATGACTTGAATGCTAACGTTGCCGGTTGTAAAATTGTGGATTGACTAATTATTATTATTGACTAGTTACTATGAAGCTGCTTGATGTGTTATATTGCGCTTTAGTCTTGCTGTTTCAAAAATTCTCTATTTGCCTTTTGTTTTAAAAAATGTCATTACAAGTGTTGGAGCCTATGCCTCTTTGTATTCTGCTTGTAGTTCTAGCTTCATGGATTTGCAGGCTTAATTCTTCATTCAGGACTGGAAATTCCTCTATGATTATCTCTTGGAAAAGTCTCTATCTTTTTTTCTTTTATTATCCCATTGTTATGGAATTCCAAAATTCCTAATGCTCAATTTCTTAATTGAATCCCACATTTCCATTTGGCTTTGTTCATCTATCTCTGTTCTTTTTTCCCATGTCTTTTGAAACTCAGTATGTTCAGTTACCCTGTCTCTACTTCTGTCCGCTTGAATCTATTATTGAATGTTTTTCTTGAATTTTCTTTCTTTCTTATTTATTATTGTGATTTGAGTGAAAGTTTACAGAGCAAATTAATTTTCCATTAAACAATCCAAACACATTCTGTTTTGTTAAATTTCTGCAGTCCCCACACTGTAAAAGCATTCTTTCCACTTCCTCACTGCCCTCATATCTTGCCTTCATCCCTCATCCCCATTACTTTCAGCTTTCCTAGCTCTATCCCTGGGCAAATTCTGTCCTCTTGATTGTGTATGCTTCCTTGTTCTAATGAATTCATACCTTCCTGATATTATTATTCACCATTCAGGCCTGTCTATCATTTGGCTGATAGTTGAGTCTTGAGGTTTAAGTTCAATTCCTAGCTTGAAGGATGTTTAAGGGTCATAGTCTTGGGAGTTCTAGCAGTCTTCATCAGACTATAGGCTGGTCATTTTATGATTTTGAGTTTTTTTCCACATTTCCCCCCAATCCATATAGGACCTCTTATTGTGATCCCTTTCAGAGTGGTCAGCAGTGGTAGCCATGCACCATTTATTTATTCTGGTCTCAGCGTCGTGAAGGCTGGCATTCACATGGTCCGTTAGTCCTTTGGATTGTTTCCCTTCATTGATTTTCTTCACTCTTCTTTGTTCTGGATGGAAAGAGACCAACTGTTGCACCTTAGATGGCCACTCACAAGCTTTAAAGACCCTAGGTGCTACTCATCAAAGTGAGATCTAGAGCATTGTCTTTGGGGACTATGTTATGCCAATTGACCTTAGTGTCCCCCAAAACTATGGTCCTGAGCCTCCATACCCACTGAATCATTCCATCAAGGTGTTTGGTATGACTAAGAAGTTTAAATAACTTTGTCCCCAGTATGCTGTATTATATTCATGGACATACTGGTGGTACATATAAGTACATAGGTAGAGATAGCGTCTGCCACATTCATATGTATTCATGGGTGTAGTCCCATTCACCTTCCCACTCCAATGAAGAGTGAGTGTCTATCTATGTATCCACTCTTAAATTATTGTTATTACTGAATTGTGTATGTAACAGTATTCACCTTTGTTGCCTAACTCTTATGCTCTTCCCTGTGTCTTCCAACGTCTTGATCACTTTGTCCTGACCTCTCCTTTATTGTACATGCCCTTTCTCTTCACCAAAGTTAATACGTGTCTACCATCTAGTTGGTAATTTTCTCCCCTTTCTCCTCTGACCACTAATAACCTTCAAACACTGATTATTTTTGTATGTAAACATTTTCTTAACTTTTTACGACAATGGTCTCAAACAATCTTTGTCCTTTTGTGTTTGGCTGATTTCAATCAGCATAATGTCCTCTAAGTTCATCCATGTTATGAAGTGTTCCACAGATTCATCATTATTCTTTAACAGTATTCCATCCTGTGTATGTATCATAGTTTGTTGATCTGATCCATCCATCTGTTGATGGGCATTTGCACTGTTTCCACCTTTTTGCTATTGGGAATAATGCGGTGATG
>NW_006922325.1:440623-441808 GCF_000298275.1 Orycteropus afer afer
ATACACCTCAGTCTTCAAAGAGACCCATTTGCTCTTCAGCACTTGAAATAGGTCCTTCACAGCTGATTTATCCAGTGCTATACATTGTCCACTATCTTGACTGCTGTTTCCATTGGTGTTGATTGTAGAAACAGTGATATGAAGTTTTTGACAATTTCAATCTTTTCTGTATTTATCATGATGCTGCTTATTGGTCCCATTGTAAAGATTTTTGTTTTCTTTGTATTGAAGTGTAATCTATACTGCAGAATGTATTCTTCAGTTTTCATCAGTAAGTGCTTCAAGTCATCCTCACTTTTCAGCAAGGAAAGTTGTGTCATCAGCATATTGCAGGTCATCAATGAGTCTTCCTTCAATCCTGATGCCACTTTCTTCTTCATATAGTCCAACTTCTCAGATTATTTGCTCAGCATACAGATTGGATAAATATGGTGAAAGGATACAACCCTGGCCCAGTCCCTTCTTAATTTTAAACCATGCAGTGTCTCCTTGTTCTGTTTGAACAACAGCATCCTGGTCTATGTACAGGTTCCTCATGCGCACAATTAAGTGTTCTAGAATTCCAGTTCTTCTCAATGTTAACCACAATTTGTTATGATCCACACAATCGAATGCTTATGCATAGTCAATAAAACACAAGTGAACATCTTTCTGGTGTTCTTTGCTTTCAGCCAAGATCCATCTGACATCATCAATGTTATCCCTCATTCCACATCTTGTTTTGAATCCAGCTTGCATTTCTGGAAGTTCTCTGTCAATATACAGTTTAAGAATTATCTTCAGTAAGATTTTACTTGCATACAATATTAATGATACTGTTTGATAATTTCCACATTCTGTGGGAACACCTTTCTCTGGAATGGGTACAAATATGGATCTCTTCCAGTCAGTTGGCATAGCCAAGTATTGCATTTGGAATGCAATACTTTTGCATTCCCAATCTGTTGGCATAGCCAAGTGAGTGCCTCCACTGCAGCATCCATTTGTTGAAACATCTCAATGGATATTCCGTCAATTCCTGGAGACTTGTTTTTCACCACTTTCTTCAGTGCAGCTTCAACTTCTTCCTTCAGTATCATTGATTTTTGATCATATGCCACCTTCTGAAATGAATGAAAATCAAATGATTCTTTTTGGTACAGTGACACCGTGTATTCCTTCCATCGTCTTTTTTTTTTTTTTTTT
>NW_006922325.1:459779-463009 GCF_000298275.1 Orycteropus afer afer
TGAGGTCTAGTTGATTGATAGTGTTGTTTAGATCTTCTGTATCTTTGGTAAATTTCTTTCTACTTTTTGACCTTTATTGAAAATGGTGTATTAAAAATCTTTTACTATTATTGTTGAGTTGCCTATTTCTCCTTTCATTTCTGTTAAAGTTTAATTTATGTACTTTGAGTCTATTTCATTGGTTACTTAGATATTTATTTTGGTTATGTCCTCTTGTTCTATTGACACTTTAATCATTATTCATTGTCCTTCCTTGTCTCCTTTGGTAGTTTTTGCCTTAAAGCCTATTTTATCAGAAATTAATATTGCCACTCCTATTTTTTTGGCTCACAATTGCTTGATATACATATTTCTATCCTTTGATTTTTAGTTTATTTTTGTCTTTGTGTCTAGGATGTGTCTCTTGTAGACACCATATTCATGAGTCATGTTTAATTATCTATTTTGTTACTCTCTCTCTCTTTCTCATGTTGGTGTGTTTAATCCATTTACATTCAATGTAATTATCAGTAGGTATGGCTTTACTGCTGCCATTTTGCTGTTTTGCTTTATTCATTTATTTATTTTATTTTATTTTTTGTGGTGTTGGTGGTTTCTTTTTTCCATGTGTTTTTCTGTGTTGAGCTCATTTTGTTTAATGATTTTCTTATCATTTCCTTCATTGCTATTATTTCAGTGTTTACTGAGACTGTGATTTTCTTATTTTTTATTTTGGTGTGAATATTTATTAATTTTCTTTGGGGTTACACTGCAACTTACCTTTTCAAGTTTAAATCAGTCTGTTCTATCTTGATACTGTCTTAATTTACTCTCCACTTGGAAGTTCTGTAGCTGCATCATTTACTCCCTTGTTTTGATTTGTACTTATCATTGTGTACAGATTGCCATCTCTGGTTGCCTATTTTCAGTCTTGTAGGTTTATTTTATTTTTGATATTCTATATCTGTGTTGATTTTCAAGTGATGTTGTCATATGTCTTAATCTCCAGTTGTTTTCTGTTGTTGGTAGTTTTCTGTCCAGAGGGTTCCCCTTAGCATTTCTTGTAAGGTTCATCTGCTTTTTGCAAATTCTTTTAATTTCTATTTGTCTAGGAATGTCCTAATTTTACCATTGTAATTGAGAAAGAGTTTTGTTAGATATATGCTCTTGGTTCACAATTTTTTTTTTCAGAGTTTTATATATGTCATCCCTTTTCTGTCTTGCCTGCATGGTTTCTGCTGAGAAATCAGAGCATAGTCTTATTTGTTCTCCTTTGTAGATGACATTTCATTTTCCCCTAGCTTCTTTCAGGATTCTTTCTTTGTCTTTGTCTTTGGAAAGTTTGATATGTCTAGGCAAATTTCTTTTAGGGTCTGTCCTGTTTTGGGTTTGTTGAGCTTCTTGAATGCATATCTTCTCATCCTTCATGATATTAGGGACATTTTCTTCTAACAAATCTTTGACAATTTTCTTGGTGCTTTTTATTATCTCTTCCTGTTCTGGAATTCCAATCACACATAATTTTTTCCTGTACATGGGGCCCCAAATAAATATCAAACTTTCTTCAATTATTTCCATTTTTTTTTTCTGATTGTTCCTTCAACGGACAGGTTTTGAGATTTGTCTTCAGTTCTGCTTATTCCGTGTTCTATCAATTCAGTTCTATGTCTTTGTCATCCAATGTATCATCCATTTCTGAAATTTTAGTATTAATCTTCTGTATTTTTACTTGCTGTTTTTTTGTATGAATTCTAATTTTCCATTTATTTTGTCATTTGGTTCTTTTTTTTTTTCCTTTTAATTCTAGAGTTATGTCTGTGTTTTCCTTAATTTTGTCTGTGGTTTCCTTGAACTTTCTCTTGATCCATTGAAGGTAACCATATATGTATATATTCCTTATCAGGTAATTTCATTAGCATTTCTTCCTCCAGAATATTCCTAGCCCTGTACTTGGGTCACTTGTTTGAGGCATCTTGTCTTTTTATTTTTTTTAATGTGCAATTTAAAGTTGTATGTTTTCTCTCCAACATTGTAGTGTTATTGTATTAATTTTTTGAGGTTGCATTGATTTGCTTCACCCTGATTTTTTGTTTCATTCTGTTTGAATATATCTGGACAACAGAGCAATTGTGTTACTCTGGTCACCAGTTTGGCATCACTAGGCATTTACCCCCTTTCTTGAGGTATATTTAGTAGCAGACGGGAGTGCAGGTGCATGTCTTTGATCACTGATCATGCAGAGCAGCTGAAGGCAGTCTTGGTGTGTGTTGGCTGCCTTCTGTTATCTGTTCTGTCATGCTGAATCAGGTGGTGGCTCTTACCCAGGGGGTGAGGCAGTAGGTGTGGCTAGGTATGGTTGGATAGAGTCACTGACTTCCAACTTCTGGGGAAAGATAGGAAAAAGGATAGGAAGTGAGAAAAGGGAGATGAAAAACAAAAGGAAAAAATGGGGTATAGGGAAGAGGGGAGAACTAACAAAGAAGAAAAAGAGGAAAATGGAAAAGAAAAAAAGGAAAGAAACAAACAAAAGGAACAAATGCAGCACATTACTGGTGTATGTGATACCAGAAAACACAACTGTGGTGCAAATGTAACACTTGCTCCAAGGAAGCATGCAACACCAAATATGGAGGGTAAGAGGCAATTCTACTGAACAATGATGTGGCCAAGGGCAAGGTTCTCACATAACCAGATTTTAAAAAATAAATAAAATGAAATGAAATGAAAAAAGAAAGGAAAAGGAATGGTGGAGGAAGTGGGAGAAAAAGTAAAAAGAAAAATGGAGAGAAAAAGTAAAGACTGAGAAGAAAAGGAAAAAAAGGGGAAAAAAACTGGTAAAAGTGTTACCTACCAAGCACAGCTGCAGCAGGAACACAGGATTCACTCCAGGAGTGCTCACACTGCCATCCATGGAGTGGTGGTGGCACCTGCTGCTGACTATGGAGATGGATGAGGGGGAAAAAAGAGAAAAGAAAGAAAAATATGAGGAAAACAAGGGGCAGAATAGAGAAGAAATAAAAAAAGAAAAAGAAAAAAAAAGGAAGAAAGAAAAAGTGCAGCACAGTATTGTCGAAAATGTCAGCCACAAAACACAGCTGCACAGGACCATAGTCCTCACTCTTCCAGAGTGTGCACTTTCTACCAGGGAAGGATGTGGACATTTGCTGCTACAGATTTGGGCAGCTGCAGAGAAGCTCCTACCATTCAAGGAAGACTGAAAGATGGAAGAATTAAGGAGAAAGATTATTAAA
>NW_006922325.1:463109-463759 GCF_000298275.1 Orycteropus afer afer
GAATTGGCAATAGAAGGATCTCACTGGTTGCTGGGTAGGTGACGATGTGGAGGGCCGCATTTCTGGTCACTGGGAGGTTGTGTAAGGTAACTGGGGAAAAAAAGACCTCTCTTATTGCCTGATCAACTATATAGATGCTTCTGCAGTCCTGGACAAGTGGAGATGGTTATGTGGTTCCAACTGCTATTGGAACATGGCTTACAATAATTCAAAATGACTGCACTGTGCTGGTTAGCAGTTTACTGCTCCTTGTTTGCTATTTTCATTCTCTTCCTTTCATTGGCATTTGATCTAATCTTTTATATTTTCCTTTGAAGCTCTTGGATTCAGGATTGTCATATTTAGCTCTTTCCCTTATTTTTCAAGACTGTTGTAGAGGGTCTGGATAGTGTATCTGCTTAGTTTGCCATCTTGGAACTATAACCTCTCTTGCATCTTCTAATTCAATTATTTTATACTTAAATTCCACTATTTCTGTTTGTATTTTTTTTTTCTGTTTTTATTTTCCTTACTGAGTTTCTCATTTTGTTTCTCATTTGCTTCCTATTCTCCATTAGTTTGTTTACTGTGTGTTGTTCGCTTTTTTGAACGTACTTAACATTGTTATGTTAGGTCTTCTATTTTTCTTATTAACCTTGTCTCCATTGGAG
>NW_006922325.1:463861-470534 GCF_000298275.1 Orycteropus afer afer
CAAAGCGGTCTATATAATTGCTTTTTTCTACAATTATATATATATTATGATTGCTTATATAAATATTTATAATTATAATTATACACACACACATATATATACATATATACTTTAATTCCTCTTTCTCCCCCTAAGTTGTACTAGGAGGAAATCTGGCCCTTTATTTATTCCAAAACTGACTCAGCTGGACTCAGTTTTAAGGTCTAAGACATTTTGTTTTTGTTTTCAATATAGGCTTATTCTCTGGCTCTGAGGATTTTAGACTTTGTATAAAATTATAAGTTTCTGAGCACTGACTCTGGGTGGTTTTTCCCAAGGTGGCTGATGTTACTGGTGTTTGAGTTTCTTTCTGAGGTCTGTAGGGTGAAATGTATTATTTCCAAGATGACTACAACACTGGGACTGCATTCTCTCCTGTCTATCTGTAGAAGTGGGGTGGGGCTTTCCTTTTGTGGTTGATTGTGCAGGTTTTGCAATTTTCTGCTGGCCTTGAGTAGATAGGGTAAGGTGCAGATTTCTTGAGGAGGGCAGTAGTGTTTTGTGTCCTTTCACAATGGGCAATCCTGAAAAGACTTTTTCTGCTTTATCTGCTCCATAGGGAGCCAAGTGTTTCCTACCTAGTTGCCTGTTTGATGCAATTTTGTTATCCTGGACTATGGATTGGTCCTTGGCCTCTTCTGTGAGTTGAGTCCCATTGCTATCCTCCTTCTGGTTTTAGAAGACTCAGTAGCACTCACCTGAAGCTTTTCAGCTTCTGCATACCTCTTCCCCAGTACTTGATTGGGCTTCCCTGCTCCTTTTGTGAATTACCACAGCCAATAGGAACCAATTTAATTAGGCTTCACTTCACTTAGTTTTCCAGATTTCAAATGTATATTTTGCCAATATGCTAATGTCTCTTAGCTTTTCCCTGAGAAGGCCCCCTACTTTTTCAGACCTTTTCAAGGCTATTCACCTAGTATCTCTGAGCTGGCCTGTTTCTTCAGTGTAGATGCCACTGTAGGTTCTTTGTTCAAGGATGTTGCCTGTCCATGTCCCTAAATGGCCACAGTAAGTTGAGCTGGTAGGCAGGGTAGGCAGTCAGCAGATTTCAACCTTTCCACCATCTCTGCTCTATCTCTCTCCTGTTTTGGTATTCACCTTTGTTCTGCAACACTTCAAATGCTGTCTAGAGATCATTTTTATTTGTTGTTCACTGAGTTAGTTAGTCATAAAGGGATGTAGGGGACAGACTGCTTATGTTTCTCCTTCCTACTTCATCTTTTTGAATCTTTATTTGTAACTTTGTTTTTTCACAGGCACATAAAATATCTCTCTGAATATGAGCAATGAACATGGAAATTCAATGCTATATTGCAAACAAAACAGCATGATTTGGAAATAATTTTTTTATGAATATCTAATCAGTAAATGTTCTTCTGTCAATAACAATACTCATTTCTGAGAAACAGTGCTTACTACTAAAAGATTTTTAATTTATGGAACTCTAAGGCAGTTTTTGTTTTGTTTTTTATTGTGCTTTAGGTACACATTTACAGAGCAGAGTTTGTTTTACGTCCAACATTTCGTGTACCTTTGGTTTCACTCCTCAATTATCATCCACAATGCTAACACACTCTCTTTCCCTCCCTTCCCAGTAGCACCCCATGACCCTCATAGTTATGCACTCCTGGGTGTCTTGCATTTCCTCTGTGTGAATGTTGCCCCTCTGGTGTCCTGTAGTCAATTGCTCCAAGGGATGCATCTCCGTAGAATATGGGGGTGTGTTACCCTCGGTTGAGTGGTCTGCATGTACATCTTATTTACTATTGACCTGAGAGCCAGCCACTGGAAATGAGTTTTATTCCAGGCCCAAAGTGTATCCCAGGGCCATAGTATTGGGGGTCCCACCAGACTCCATGTGACCAGTAATTTTGGTCATTATTTTATTTTTTTTCTTCCATGTTTTTCTTCCCACTCTATCTAGGATCTCCAGTTTTGATCCCTTCCCAAGTGTTTGGCAATGGTAGCTGGGCACCATCTAGTTCTTCTAGTCTCGAGGTCCATCATGTCATAGGGCTGATTGCTTCCAAATGTCCTTGTTTTTTTGCACTCTTCTTTGCTTCCGATGATAGAAGACCATTAGCTGCATCTTAGATGACTGCTCGAAAGCTTTTAAGACCCCAGCTACTACTCACCAATGTAGGTTGTGGAACAAGATTTTTAAGGATTTTGCTGAGCCAGTTGAGTCTGGTGTCCACCAATACTACAGTCCTGAGTTGGTAGATTCATTGGAGCTCTCTCCTACAGTGTCTGGCTGTCTCTGAGGGATTGCTCTATGTCTATCTTCTATTGTTTTTGTAAGGATTGTGAGTATATTGTACCACTGATATCTGTGCAAGATTAGCATCAGTTGAATCTATCCTTTGTCTAGAGTACAATCCTGCTCACTGACCTCCATCTGATCTTCTCTGTTGTTTATGTGTTTATCTGTAGCCTGGTGTTTGGTGTTAACAGTAATGCAGTATTGTGGATATATTGGTATTAACCTCTGTCATCTATATCTTACGTGTACAATTCAGTGTCCTCCCTTTCCCCAATGTTATCATGGTGGTCACAGACTCTTTCCCTACCATCCCCCTCTTACCCAGCTCGGCATGTGACCTCCAACTATCCAGAAATTATTCCCTCCCCTTCCCTCCTCACCCTGGTAACCTACAAAATGAGTTCCCTTCCTTAAACAAACCTTTCCTTGTCTTTTGACAGTAATAGGCTCATACAATATTTGTCTTTCTGCGATTGACTTATTTCACTCAGCAGAATGTCCTCCAGGCTCATTCACATTGTGAGATGATTCACGTATTCCTCATTGTTCTTAATGTAGCATAGTATTCCATTGTGTGAATATACCATAATTTCGTTATCTATTCATCCGTTAATGGTTATTTCCATCTCTTTGCTATAGTGAATTGTGCTGCGATGAACATAGGTGTGCATATGTCTGTTCGTGTGCTGCCTCTCACCTCTTTAGGATATATTCCTAGTAATAGTATTGCTGGGTCAAATGGTATTTATATTTTCAGTTTTTTAAGGAAACACCATACCATTTGCTACAATGGTTGTACCATTTTACAATCCCACCAGCAGTGTATAAGAATCCCAATCTCTTTGCAACCTCATCAGCATTTGTTATTTTCTGTCCTGTTGAACTTTGCTATTATTGCTGGGGTGGGGTAATATCTCATCATTGTTTTGATTTGCATCTCTCTGATGACTAAAGATCATGAACAATTCCTCATGTGTTTGTTGGCCACCAGCATATCATCTTTATTGAAGTATCTGTTCATGTCTCTTGCCCGTTTTTGAATTGGATTGTTTGTCTTCTTGGTATTTACGTGTTAAAGCTTTCTTTAGATTCTGGAGATAAGTCCTTTGTCAGCTATGTCATAGGCAAATATTTTCTCCCAATCTGTAGGTCTTCTTTTTACCCTTTTGACAAAGTCTTTTGATGCACATAAGAATTTAATTTTTAAAAGGTCCCAGTCATCTGGCTTCCCTTCTACCTCCTGTGCATTCTGGGTTGTGCTTGATAGTCTATTTATGCTGATTTGCCCCTATTTTATCTCAATTGAATTTTATAGTTTTGGTTTTTACAGTTAAGTTTTTTATCCAACTTGTGTTTGTTTTTTTGTATGGGATGAGGGATGGGTCTTGTTTCATTTTTCTGCAAGTTGATATCCAATTTTGCCAGCACCATTTGTTAAAGAGTCTATCTCCTTCTCATTTAATGGATTTTGGACCTTTGTCAAAGATCAGCTGTCCATAGATGGATGGGTCTATTTTTGGGTTTTTTATTCTGTTCCATTGGTCTATCTCTCTATCATTGTATCAATGCCATGCTATTTTGACTACTCTGTCTGTATAGTAGGTTTTAAGATCCAGGAGTGTGAGACCTCCCACTTTGTTCTTCTTCAGTTGTGCTCTACTTATCTGAGGTCTCTTTACTTTCCACATGAAGTTAGTAATTGGTTTTTCCATACCCTTAAAAAAATTTTGTTTTTATTTGGATCAGGATTGCATTAAATGTGTAGATTGCTTTAGGTAGTATTGACATTTTCACAATATTCAGTCTACTTATCCATGAACAAGGTTCTTCCACTTATGTAGATCCCTTCTTGTCTCCTGTAGTAGTGTTTTATAGTTTTCTCTGCATAGGTCTTCTGTGTCTCTGGTAAGATTTATTCCTAGATATTTTATCTTTTTAGTAGCTATTGTAAATGGTATTTGTGGTGGTTATGTTTTTGGGTCAACATGGCTGGGCCTGGTTGAGTGGCTGGGCAGCTGGTGGTAGTTAATCCCTATGAGGAGACTGGCAATCAGTTCCATGGTGAGATCTACCACAAGCAGCTGGGTAGCTGCCTTTGGGTATGTGGTCTGCTTCCTGTATATAAGGAGAAGCTTTGAGAATGGTCTCTAGCCTATGGCACACTTGGAACCTGCATGTAGTTGTGTCACAGCTCAGCAGCCTGCTATGCTCTGCTGACCTTGGGACTTAAAATGGACTTAAGTTAATGGCCTGTCATGTGGTTTGGTAACATCGGGACTGTGCCTTTTTACTTGTCAACCTTGGGGCGTCTCAGCCTCAGCAGCCAGCTGTCTGAGTTAAGAAATGCCTCTAGCTCCAGTGGGCTGGGAGCAGGAGGCAGAGCTGGATCCCAAGATTGACGGGCTTTCACCCAGCCCCTAGAGCCTGGCACTTTGAACTTGGACTTAAAGCCTCCAAACTGAGAGAGAATAAACTCCTGTTTGTTAAGGCCATCCCATTTGTGGTATATTTCTTGTCAGAGCGGCACTAGGTAACCAGAACAGTATTGTTTCCCTTATTTCTTTTTCAAAGGTCTCTTTGTTGGTGTAGAGGAATTGAACTGATTTTTGTATGTTGACCTTGTATCCTGCCACTTTGCTGAACCTATTAGTTCCAATAGTTTTTTTTGCTGAATCTCTTGGGTTTTCTATGTACAAGATCATATCATCCACAAATAGAGACAGTTTTACTTCCTCTTTGTCAATTTGTATGCCTTTTATTTCCCTTTCTTGCCCTATTGCCCTGCCTAGGGCTTCAACACAATGTTAAATAGAAGTGGTGACAGAGGGCATCCCTTTCTGGTTCCTGTTTGTAAAGGGAATATTTTGAGTTTTTCTCCATTAATAATAATGTTGGCCATTGGCTTTGCATATGTGGTCTTCATTATGTTGAGGAATTTCCCTTCTATCCTTATTTTGCTACGAGTTCTGAACAGGAATGGGTGTTATATTTTATCAAATGTCTTTTCTGCATTGAATGATGTAATCATATGCTTCTTTTGTTTTGTTTTGTTTATGTGGTGGATTACCTTGATTGCTTTGATGATGTTGAACCATCCTTGCATACCAGGTATGAATCCCACTTGGTCTGGATATATTATTTTCTTGACATTTTGTTGGATTCTGTTGGCTAGGATTTTGTTGCAGATCTTTGTATCTATGTTCATGAAGGATATCGGTCTATAGTTTTCCTTTTCAGTGGTGTCCTTCCCTGGTTTTGGTTTTAGTGTTATGCTTGCTGCATAAAATGAGTTTGGGAGTATTCCATATTTTTCTATGTTCTGGAATTGCTTGAGTAGTATAGATGTCAACTCTTCCCTGAATATTTGGTAAAATTCTCCAGTGAAGCCATCAGGGCCAGGATTTTTTCTTTGGGGAAGATTTTTTATGACCTGTTCAATTTCTTCCTTTGTTATGGGTCTGTTCAAGTATTCTATCTCTGAGTGGGATAGTTTAGGTAGGTTTTGTGATTTCAGGAACTTGTATATCTCTTCTAGGTTCTCAAATCTGTTGGAGTACCGTTTTTCATAATATTCTGTCAGTATCTTTATTATTATTATTATTATTTCAGTTGGTTCTGTTGTGATGACACCCTTTTCACTTACTATTCTCCTAATTTGCATCTTCTCTTTCTTTCCTTTTGTTAGATTTGCCAGTGGTTTGTCAATTTTGTTAATCTTTTTGAAGAACCAGTTTGTTGTTTTGTTGATTTTCTCTATTGCTCTTTTGTTTTCTGTTTCATTTATTTCTGCTCGGATCTTTATTATTTCCTCACTTCTAGATACTGTATGATTCTTTTGTGTTCTTTTTTTAATTGTTGGAGATGTTGAGTTAGAGTGTTGATTTTGTTTCTTTCCTCTTTTTTGATGTATCCATTTATTGCTATAAAGTGACCTCTGAGTACTGCTTTTGCTGTGTCCCATAGATTTTGGTATGATTTTCATTCTCATTTGTTTCTAGGAATTTTTTTTATTTCAGTTTTTATTTTTTCTATTACTGAGTAGTTTGTAAGCAGTGTATTGCTCAACTTCCACGTTTGATGTTTTTTCTTTGATCTTCCTATTATTAATTTCTAATTTTTTATCATTGTGGTCTGAGATGTTTTGTAGTATTTCAATATTTTTTAATTTAGTGAGGCTTGTTTTATGTCCTAACATATGATCTATTCTGGAGAATGATCTGTGTGCAATGGAGAATAATGTGAATTGTGATTTTTGTTGGGTGGAGTTCTCTGTATATGTCTATGAGGTTGAGTTGGTTGATTGTGTTGTTGAGTTCTCCTGTACCTTTGTTGAGTTTTTTTCTAGTTAATCTGTCCATCCTTGAGAGT
>NW_006922325.1:471654-473286 GCF_000298275.1 Orycteropus afer afer
TTTATCTTTGTGTCTAAGTTGGGTCTCTTGTAGGCAGCATATTGATGGATCTTTTTTTTTTTTTTCTTATCCAGTCTGCCACTCTCTTTCTTTTGATTGGCATATTTAATGCATTACATTGAGTGTAATTAGTGATAGGTAAGAATTGATTACTATTATTCTATTGTGTTGTTTTTGTCTTGTTGTTGGAGTTTCCTTGGTCTGTATACTTTTTTGTGCTGAGTTCATTTAGTTGTCAAGTGTTCCCTTTCTTTTCTTTTTTATTGTTGGTTTTGTGCTTACTAAACCCATATGTTTTCCTTCCTTATGGGTTTGCTTAGGGGTATTGTTTATTTTCTCTGTAGTTACCTTGGAGTGAATTCTTGTCTCTATATTTTTGGAACAGTCTGTTCTAAAATATTGTCCTTCCATTTGGAAGTTTTGTACCTAGAACTTTTATTCCCTCTATTTGCTTTGTTGCTGGTATCATCTGCAGATTGACTCCCTTGGTTCTTTGTGGACAATATTCTATGAGCTTATTTTGAGCATCTATTTCTAATTTGGTTTTAGTGTTGATGTCATGTGTCCTGATTTTGTTGTTCTATGTTATCAGTTCTCTATGGGAAGGACTTCCTTAAGCATTTCTTGTAGGATTGGTCTGGTTTTCATAAAATCTTTTAATTTTTGTTTGTCTGAAAATGTCATGATTTCACCTGCATTTTGATAGACAGTTTGGCTGGTGTGTTAGGCTGGGTTCTCTAGAGAAACAAAACCAGTAAAGCTTATATAGAGAAAGAAAGATAAATTTATCTTAGGAAAATGGCTCACACACTTATAGAAGCTGGCAAGGTCCAAGTTCTTGGATCAAATGACAGGCTGGAGGTTTTTCCTGGCTCACACAGCTGCAGGGGATGAGGAGTTAAAGGTTGGCAGGCAGTATACTAGCTGTTGGCTCCAATGAATGGTGAATCCAAGATCTCCAGGCCAAATGGTGGATTGTTTGCTCATGGACAGTTGTAGGCAGCACAACAGAATCTGGATCCACAGAAGAGTGTCTCTTTGCCCAGGATGTCCATAAATATACTGGAAGCCAAACACACCCCTAGGGAAACTCCCTTTTAATGGATTGGCTGCTCAAAACATATATCTGATCCCATCATTGGAACAACCCACATCACAATTGCTTAAACCACACAGAATTGTGTCCAGCCAAGTTGACACATAGCTCCAACTATCACAGCCGTATATAGGATTCTTGGTTGGAAATTCTTTTCCTTTGGTGTTTTATATATGCTGTCCCATTGCCTTCTTGCCTGCATGGTTTCCACTGAACTGAGTTGTGCAGAAATCATCCTGTTTGATTATTATAAGTAGTGCTTCTTTTGTGGCAGGCAGCTCACAAGATTCTTTCTTAGTGTTTGGTTTTGGAGAGTTTGATTATGATACGCCTGGTGTTTTTCTCTTGGAATCTATCCTATATGGGATTCTTTGTGCTTCTTGGACAAACATCTTTTCTTTATTCATGATATGGGGGAAGTTTTCTGTTGGTCTGTCTTTCACAATTTTATCAGTTTTTGTTTGTTTGTTTGTTTTGTTTTGTTTTTGCCTCTTCTTATTCTGGAAATCCAATGAACCATATTTTTTTTTTTTTTT
>NW_006922325.1:474032-478541 GCF_000298275.1 Orycteropus afer afer
GCAGGGTTGCTCTGCAGTTTTCTTTGTGATGATGGAATCACTGTGTGGAGTGTGGATGCAGGTCTCTGTTCCTTGTGAAAGGAGTTTAGGATTTGAGCCAGCAGGTGTCATGGTGACTTAATGTGGTTTTTCTATTGGATGAGGCAGGGGAGAAGCCAGGAAAGGAGAAATCAATGAGACAAAAAAAAAGCTCCAAAGCACCAGTAGCTGTTTCCAGGGCTTGGAGTAAGCTGCTAATGATGACCTTATACTGTTACTCACAGTCCTGCAGCTGAAGTTAGGAAAACAACCCAAGGTAAGGGGCCTGCCACTTCCTGCCAGGTTCAGACAGCTGCAAAAACTACGTACTCCAGGTCCCTCTGTGCCAAAAAGCTCTCCTGGAATAGCTGCCTTGACCTACACCACAAGTTCATCCCACAGCCCACCCACTTGTGGCATTCTTCCCTCTCTGCTCCCAATTCAGTGGCTCTGCTGACTCCCAAGTCATGCAGGTCATGCAGGTAGATCCCTGGAGTGGCTGCAGGTCCTCTAGTGCATTCTCTCCACTGCCCAAGAGAGCCCTCCGATGCCCTGTCTCAATAGCCACTCGGTGTTCCACAGGGCAGGTTTGCATATTTTTATTCTTTCCAGCTGATTACACTGCCTCTCTTTCCTTTCTAATCCTATTCCCTTGAGTTTGGCATTCTCTGATTTAATGACCTGTTCAGAGCACCAGAATCACCACTTTAAATGGCTGCACCTAGTTTTTCAGGCATTAAGATGCTAGAGGCAACTAACATGTGAGCTACAGGTAAGAATCCATCTTCCAGTTTTCCTCTAAGGCAGTTTTTTTGTTTGTTTGTTTAAATTCTGATTAGGGTGAAAATTTAGAGAGCAAATTCACTTTCTATACAGCAGTTCACATACACTTTGTCTCATGACATTGACCACAATTCACCACAGTGCAACAGCTTCCCTCCCACTTCTTCACAACAGTCACCTCTTCCCTGTGTCCATCCCTTCATGAACCTCTCACCCCTGAGCTGTCTTCCTGTGCATAAGCAGCCCTTCTTTCTCCTATGATTGTTCTCTCCAAGGAGTGTATTTACCTAAGGTAAATGTTCAACTCCTATGCCTCTCTTTTGTTTGGCTGGAAGCCACCAGTGTGGGTTTAATTCCAAATCTGAAGGGCAGTGAGGGGCCATAGTCTCAGTGGTTCCACCAGGCTCTATCAGACCAGCAAATCTGGTCTCCTTTTTTTTTTATTACCAAATGATTTTGAGTTTTATTCCACATTGTTCTCCCTCTCTATCCAGGATCTCCTACATAGATCCCCCTCCAAGTGGTTGACATTGATAGCTGGGCACCATCTAGTTCTTCTGGTCTCATAGTCATAAATTCTGAGGATCGAGGACTAATTCTTTCCATGATTCTTTGGTTTTCTTCATTCTTCTTTTCTCTGGAAGAGGAGAGACCCATCGTTGCATCTAGATGGCTGCTTGCAAGTTTTTAGGATCCCAGTCGCTACTCGCCTCTAAGGCAACTTTTAAGAAGCACTCATGGTGAAGTGAGTGAATGCTCTGCTGTTAACAAAAAGGTCAGCAGTTTGAACACACCAGCCACTTCTCAGGAGCATGACATGACAATCTGCATCATTAAAGCTTACATCATTGGAAACCTGATGGGGCAGTTCCACTTTCATATAGTGTGTCTATGAATCAGAATTGACTTGAGGGCACACAATAAACACAATAAGGTAGTCCTTACCAACTTATACATGTTTCTAAAAGTACCAAAATATGTTTTGAGGGGATAATGTGTGTATTTGTGGAGGAGAGAATTCTATGCTCAAATAAGCTTTGGAAATGCTGGGTTTAACAAAAGAAAATGCTTCAGACAAGTTTCTGAAGCTTATTTGTAAACAGAATTTCTTTGAGATACAACAGCTTTTAACCTACCCCTCCACCCTCCTCAGAGAGACATATTGAAACTTCTGAAAACAGTGTGAAAAACTTATGAAAATTCTTAGCTATAAACAAAAACCTTGGGGGAATAAGTCACTGGGCTTGAGGGGTCAGGGCCACAGTCTTGGAGGACATCAAAGTCAATACACATAATTTAGTCCACAAAGACAGTGTTCCACATCCTACTTTTGTGAGTAGCAATGGGGGGTCTTATGAGCTGCCATCTGAAGTACAACTATTGGTTTCTCCTTATCAAGATCAAAAAAGAGTGAAGAAAATCAAAGATGCACAGAAACAGTCCAAGGTACTAGTGGATCATGTAAACTTCGGTCTTTAAGACAGAGACTAGAACTAGATGGTGCCTGTCTACTGTGGACCAGTCTGTGAGGGATTACAGTAGAAGGTCCTAGAGCACAGTAGGAGAAAATTGTGGCACAAAACTCAAAGTCATAAAAACAACCAAGCTTACTTCTCTGACAGAGACATTCCCATGGCTTGACTTTCAGCAGCAACAGATAGGGCTATGTGGTCAACAGTAACACCAGCATTTGTCCAATGATAAAGCTCAGAAGACAGCAATGGAGAGGAAAGAAGGAAAAATGCAAATGATAAACATAGGGAGGAAGTGGAAAGAGTGCTATTACAATTCACAATAAAAAGTTAAAAAAAAAAAAACTGAGAAATCCTAGAGGCAAATAAAATTATTTAACTTTAACTTTGTTTACCTTACTGTTTATCAAATTTATGTTACCACATAATCTTGTGTTTATGTCTATAGCACCTATAGTACCTATTATAACTATTAATATTCTATAAAGCTGGGTTGCATGAGACAGAGTTTGGGAAATGCTACTTCAGCCTCTTACCTCTTTGCATAGGGAAACACTCATCACACTAATAAGAAAGTAAGGGAATCTACCTTCCTCCAAAACAGGCATCACTGGAAAATGTATCATCTCTGAATCTGAGAAGAAAGTTATTTTAAGCCCTACAGTACTGTAATGTGAAAGGTTGGCTCCATATTAACAATATGCCTGGATGATCTCTGAGCATGGAGAGAATGAATGAGAAATGCTGTTACATAGGCCGTTGAAAATATAGGAATAATTTTGAAAGGCTTGTGTTTGAAAATATCCCTTCTGACTACTAAATATGCCTAAAATAATTGATACTATGTGGTACAATCGCAGCTTGAATTGCTGTGATTTCTGCCTGCAATATAAGGGGCAAGAAAAGCAGAGATAATAATCCTCTTTGTTAACAACTTTACATTTTCAAATTTACTTTGTTGCTTGGTGATTTAAATGGCTAATTGTGATTAAAATAAAGGGTTTTTAAATTCTCAATAAAATTTACCCTAGGATTCTTAACTGGTTATCTAGGGGTTGCTTCACAAATTTGAATGTTTGCTAGTATGTTTCTAAATTTAGACATATAATTTCTAAAGTCAAGACATGTGGAGATAATCTTTTGGGAGGCTGTGGAAAAATAAAACATAAGGACTTCCACAGAAAGAAAATGTACAAAAACTTCTCAATCATCTTATATTCAATGCTGCTAACACCAGTCATTATCAGTTAAAATGTATAATTTTTGTACAGGGACTGAAATCAAATCTGGGATAGTTTTCACCTACTAAACAGCAACATCCGATATTTGTTAAAAACATGTACAAAAATATTTAGACAATTTCACCCCTTTGTTGTTGTTGTTGTTGTTAGATGCCATCGAGTCATCTCCGACTCACAGTGACACTATGCACAGCAGAATGAAACACTTCCCAGTCCTGAGCCAGCTCCATGACTCTTGCTATACTTGAGCCCATCGCCGCTGCCAACGTGTCAGTCCATCTCGTTGAAGGCCTTCCTCTCTTTCATCGACCTTACCAAGCATGATATCCTTCTTGAGAGAATGATCTCTTTTAACAACATGACCAAAGTAGATGAGATGAAGTCTGGCCATTCTTGCCTCCAAGGAGCATTCTGGCTGCACTTCCTCCAGGACAGACCTGTTAGTTGTTTTAGCAGTCCACGGTACTTTCAGCATTCTTCGCCAACACCACAGCTCAAAAGCATCAGTTCTTCTTCAGTCTTCCTTATTCATTGTCCAGCTCTCACGTGCATATGAGGCGATTGAAAATACCATGGCTTGTGTCAGGCACACCTTAGTACTCAAGGAGACATTTTTGCTCTTCAGCACTTGAAAGAGGTCCTTTGCAGCTGATTTGCCCAGTGCTATACGTCTTCTGATGTCCTGACTGCTGCTTCCATTGGTGTCGATTATAGAACCAAGTAATGTGAAGTCTTTGACAATTTCAATCTTTTCTCCATTTATCGTAATGTTGCTTATAGGACCAGTTATGAGGATTTTTGTTTTCTTTATATTGCAATGTAATCCATACTGCAGACTGTAGTCTTCAGTCTTCAACAGTAAGTGCTTCAAGTCATCCTCACTTTCAGCAAGCAAAGTTGAATCATCTGCATATTGCAGGTTGTTAATGATTCTTCCTCCAGTCCTAATGCCATGTTCTTCTTCATATAGTCCAGCTTCTCAGATTATTTGCTCA
>NW_006922325.1:479416-485022 GCF_000298275.1 Orycteropus afer afer
TCTTTGAAATCTTCTGTTCAGCTCTTTTATCTTATCATTTCTTCCATTTGCTTTAGCTACTCTCCACTCAAGGACAAGTTTCAGAGTCTCTTCTGACATCAGTATTAGTCTTTCCTTCCTTTCCTGTCTTTTTAATGACCCCTTGCTTTCTTCATGGATAATGCTCTTGATGTCATCCCACAATTCTTCTGGTTTTCGGTCACTGGTGTTCTGTGCATCAAATCCATTCTTTAAATGGTCTCTAAATTCAGGAGGCATATATTCAAGGTCATATTTTGGCTCTCATGGACTTGTTTTAACTGTCTTTAACTTCAAGTTGAACTTGCATATGAGCAGTTGATGGTCTGTTCCACAATCACCTTCTGGCCTTGTTTTGGCTGAAGATATTGAGCTTTCCCATCTCCTCTTGCCACATATGTGGTCAATCTGATTCTTGTGTACTCCATCTGGTGAAGTCCATGTTTATAGCTGCCATTTGTGTTGGTGAAAAAGGTATTTTCAATGATTAAGTTATTGGTCTTGCAAAATTCTATCATGCAATCTCCAGTGTTATTTCTCTCATGAAGGCCAAATTTTCCAAGTACCAGTGATTCTTCTTTGTTTCCAACTTTTGCATTCCAATCACCAGTGATAAGCAACACATCTTGATTGCATATTCAGTCAATTTCAGACTGCAGAAGTTGTTAAAAATCTTCAGTTTCCTCATCTTTGGCTTTGGTGGTTGGTGCATAAATTTGAATAATAGTAGTATTAACTGGTCTTCCTTGTAGGCGTATGGATATTATCCTATCACTGACAGCATTGTACTTCAGGAAGAATCTTGAAGCATCCTTTGTGATGATGAATGCCACACCATTCCTCTTCAATTTGTCATTAGTGGCATAGTAGGTCATATGGTTGTCTGATTCAAAATGCCCAAAACCCATCCATTTCATTTCACTAATCCCTAGGATATCAATCTTTATGCATTCCATTTCATTTTTGATGACTTTTAATTTTCTTAGATTCATACTTTGTCCATGTCCATTCCATGTTCTGATTATTAACGGATGTTTGTAGATGTTTCTCCTCAATTTGAGTCATGCCATATCAGCACATGGAGGTCCTGAAACACTTAGTTTTTCCATATCATTAAGGTTGGTTCCACTCTGATGAGGCAGCTCTTTCCCAGGCCTATTTTGAGTGCCTTCCGATCCAAGGAGCTTGTCTTCCTGAACTGTTGGACAATGTTTCTGAGCTATTCATAAAGTTGCCCAGTAATGTATCAGACAGTGTTTCTCTGCTATTCATACGTTTTTCTCTGGCCAGTTTTTGAGAAGTGGATGGCCTTTTCCTTCTTCCTAGTCTGTCTTCGTCTTTAAGCTGCATTGAAACCTGTGCACCTTGTGCAACTCTGCTGGCATCTGAAACACCAGTGACACAGCCTCAAGCCTCATATCAATGTACAAGCCCCACAGGATGACAAACTGACAGATAAATTTGTCTCTGTTAGCTGTTGGAAACCTCTGCACCCTCCCCTTACCTAATTCCTACCTGGAACCTGCCATTTTGTGGTCCCTGGCTGCTCCCTCCCTTTCCTGGCTCTAGGGGGCTTGGGGCCTAGCCTTGTCTCCTGCCCCTTTTTACCTGGATATCTTGCCACTCCGCAGGTCCCTGGCCTCTCCTGATCCCTCCATTTCCTAGTTCTAGGGTCTCCCTCCCTTTCCTGGTTTTCACCCCTTTGGAAAGAAATATTAAATATTGCTACAGGATAAATTTGGTCCAGAAAAAATGGCATTTGACTCATTTCTCTGTATATTTCTTTCCTCCTAAGTACAACTAGCCACCACTTGGCTGCCACTTTGTCATACTGTGATGGCTTCTGTCTCACTGTGTGGCTGGAGGCTATGCAACTACTATTTTAAATACCAATGTGGTAGTTAAGTGTGTGTCAACATGGCTGGGCCTGGCTGAGTAGCTGGGCAGCTGGATGTAGTTATTCCCCTTGGTGAGACTGGTAATTAACTCCATGGTGGAATTTATTGGAGCAGCTGAGTAACTGCTTTAGGGATGTGGTCTGCTTCCAGGATATAAGAAGCAGCTTTGAGGAAGGTCTCCAGCTTACTGCATACTTGAATCCTGCATGTATCCGTGTCATTGTTCAACAGCATGCCCTGCTCTGCTGATCTTGGACCTTTCAATGGGCTTGAATCAATGGCCTGCCATGTGCTTTAGTAATATGGACCATGCCTTTTCACTTGTTGACCTTGGGTTTGTCAGTCTCAGCAGCCAGCAGCTGCCTGAGTGGAGAGATGACTCTAACTTCAGTGTGCCTGGAGCAAGAGGCTGAGCTGAAGCCCAAGGTTGAGGAGCTTTCACCCATCCCCTAGAACCTAGCACTCTGAACTCAGATTTTTAGCCTCAAAAACTGTAAGAGACTAAACTTCTGTTTGTTAAAACCACCCCATTTTTTATATATTCCTGTCAGAGTGGCAATAGGTAACAAAAACAACCAGTATGATAAACCATGGTGGTCAGGTTTCAGTGGAGTTTCTAGACTAACACAGACTGGTACAAAGGATAAAACCATCCACTTCTGAAAAAAAGGAAGACCAGAATGGATATCAGAAGAGAGCCTGAAATTTCCTCTTGAGTGGAGAGTAGTTAAAGTGAATGGAAAGAATGATGAAATAAAAGAGAAGAACAGAAGATTTCATACAGCAGCTCAAGAAGACAAAGTAAAGTATTATAAAGAAATTTGCAAAGCTCTAAAAAAAAAAAAAAAAAACTTGAGAAAAGCTGAAAAAAACTGAAGAAAAAAGTCAAACCTCAAGTTTCAATATTGATGAATTCTATGGGCAAATGGGAGCTCTGGTGGCATAGAGCCTAAGACATTTGACTGCTAACCCAAAGGTTGGCAGTTCAAACCCACCAGCCACTCACTGGAAGGAAAATTAAGCAATCTACAATCTACTTCTGTAGGGATACTGCTTCGGATACCCAAGGAGGTCGCTATGAGTTGGATCTGACTTGACCGCAGTGAGTTTGCTGGGTTTTTTGTTTGTTTGTTTGTTTGTTTGTTTGTTTTATGGGCAAAATATTGAATGATTCAGGAGTGTTTTGGTTACCTAGTGCCACTCTAACAGAAGATATGACAGATGGGATGGCCTTAACAAACAGGAGTTTATTCTTACAATTTGGAGGCTTTAAGTCTGAGTTCAAAGTGCCAGGGTTTGGGGACTGGGAGAAAGCCCTTCAACTTTGGGCTTCAGCTTTGCCTCCTGCTCCTGGCCCACCGAAGCTGGAGGCTTTTCTTTGCTCAGCTGCTGGATGCTGAGGCTGACAAACCCAAAGTCAACAAGTAACAAGACACAGTCTCAATGTTATCAAACCACACAGCAGGTCATTAATTCAAGTTCACTAAAAGTCCCAAGATTGGCAGAGCATGGCAGGCTGCTGAACAAAGACTCAGCTACATGCAGGGTTCAAGCATGCCATAAGCTAGAGACCGTTCCCCAAGACTTCTCCTTATATACAAGAAGCAGACCCCATCCCTAAAGCAGCTACTCACCTGCTCACAGTAGTTTCCACCATAGAGTTGATTACCAGTCTCATCATGGGAGATGCTACATTCAGCTGCCCAGCCACTCAACCAGGACCAGCCAAGTTGACACACAAACTTAACTACCACAAGAAGGCATCAAAAGAAGATGGAAGGAATACACAGAGTCATGGTACCAAAAAGAGTTGGTAGATGTTCAGCTATTTCAGGAGATAGTGTATAATAAAGAACCAATGGTACTGAAAGAAGTCCAAGATGCACTGAAAGAATTGGTATAAACAAGGCTCTGGGATTGATGGACTACACATTGAGGTATCTCAACAAACAGATGCAACACTGGAGGCTTCCAATCATTTATGCCACAATATTTAGAAGACAACTACAAAGCCAATCAACTGAAAGAGGTCTGTATTTGTGCCCATTCTAAAGAAAGGTGATCCAACAGCATGTGGAAATTATCTAATGTACCATTATATCACACACTGAAAAAAAAAACAAAACCAAACTCACTGCTGTAGAGTCGATTCGTTGAAGATAATTTAAAAATGTTAGCAGCAGTACATTGAAAGGGAACTTCCAGAAATTCAACCTGGATTCAGAAGAGGATGTGGAACAAGGGATATCACTGAAGATGTCAGATGGATCTTGGCTGAAAGCAAAGAATATCAGGAAATAATTATTTACTTGTGTTTTATTGACTATGCAAATGCATTTGACTGTATGGATCATAACAAATTATGGAGAACATGGCAAAGAATGGGAATTCCACAACAATTGTGTTCATGAGAAGCCTGTAGATAGACCAAGAGGCAGAGGTTTAAACAGAACAAAGAGATACTGCATGGTTGAAAATCAAGAAGGTTGTATGTCAGGTTGTCTCCTTTCACCATATTTATTCAATCTGTATGTTGAGCAAATAATCAGAGATGCTGGGCTATGAGAAGAAGAGCTGGTATCAGAACTGGAGAAAGATTCATTAACAACTTGTGACATGCAAATGACACAACTTTGGTTGCTGAAACTAAAGATGACTTGAATTACTTATTGAGAATAATCAAATATTACACCTCATGGTAAAAAAAAAATATTCACAACTGGACAAATAAGCAAGATCAAAATAAATGGAGAAAAGATTGAAGTTGTCAGAGATTTCATTTTACTTGGATTCAAATTAATGCCTGTGAAAGCAGCAGTCAAGAAATTAGATATCATATTGCACTTGGAAAATCTTCTGGAAAAAGGCCTCTTTAAAGTCTTAAGGAGCAAAGATGTGAATTTGAAGACTAAGGTGTGCTTAACTGAAGTCATGATATTTTCAGTTGTGTCATATACACTTGAAAACTGGACAATGAATAAGGAAGAAAGAAGACAAGTTCATGATTTTGAATTGTGGTGTTGGCGAAGAATATTAAAAATAACATGGACTGCCAGACAAATGAAAAAACCTGCCCTGGAAAAGTACATTCAAAATGCTCCTAGAAGTGAGAATGGGGAGTTCCGGTAAGATGGCAGACTAGGCAGAAAGACTGCACAGACCCTCTTCAACAAAGAAAAGGGAAACCAATTAACACAAACACAGAAGATAATCCTGGATCTCTGAGCCTTGAAAGGAAGGATATAGAAGTGAACTAAATTCCAACTAGCAGAAGAATTTGCTTGAAAATGCCAAAAAAGGAGACATATGGAGCTGCGGTCTGGCAGCGATCCTGAGCTATCCTGACGGCACAGACAGTTTGGAGATTCTGGAGTGCTGGTAGGACTTAAGAATTAACCTAAAAATCAGCCCTGCTGGCGAGGGACTGCAGGGAGGACTGCTCCAGTGGCTGGGAAATAAACAGAGAAGGTGAAGAGAAAGGCGAGCTGAGCTGTGGACTTTTGCTGGTCCGGAGGTACTGCCATTTAGAATGTTAAGCGGCTTGACTATTTTGGATATTTAAAGAGACGACACTCCCCCAGATTCCTGGGGCTTAAGAACATGTTCTGCATTCCACAACCCCAACAACCCTCTGGACCTGCAAGACTGAAAAGGTACGACATTCCTCTTGTTACTCTTATACCCCACACC
>NW_006922325.1:488995-490345 GCF_000298275.1 Orycteropus afer afer
TGGAACCACTGAGACTATGGCCCCTAGGTGGTCTTCAAGTCTGGAGTTGAATCCACACCCGTGGTTTTCAGCCAAACAGAAGGCAAGCACATGAGTTGAACATTTACCTGAGGTAGATACACTCCTTGGAGAGAACAATCATTAAGAAAGAAAGGCTGCTTATGCACAGGGAGACAGCTCAGGGGGCAGGAGTCCACGAAGGGATGCACACTGGGAAGAGGTAACTATCGGGAGGAAGTGGGAGGCGAACTGTTGCATTGCGGTAAACTCTGGTCAATGTCATTAGACAAAGTATATGTAAACTGCTGTATGGAAAGTGAATGTGCTCTGCAAATCTTCACCCAAATCACAATTAAAAAAATAATAATAAGAATGGCCAGACTTCATCTCACCTACTTTAGTTATGTTGTCAGAAGGGACCAGTCCCTGGAGAAGGATATCATGCTTGGTAAAATGGACAGCCAGAAAAAAATGGAAGACACTCAACAAGACGGATTGACACAGTGGCTTCAATGATGGGCTCAAGCATAGCAAGAATTGTGAGGATGGAGCAGGGCTGGGAAGTGATTTGTTCTGTTATGCATTGGGTAGCTATGAGTTGGAGTCAATTTAATGGCACCTGATAACAAGTACAAGTACAAAATCAGGAAATATCATGAGAGGTAACCAAAGAGGAACTCTAAAATTTGTTAAGAGGAAGGTGGGATGTTTCCCATCCCAGGAGAGGAGGAATGATCCAGCCACAACACATAATCTAGTCCTGGTATATTTGGCATCATGAGCCTAACAGTCCCTCTTCCTCCCAGAGACACTGGAGTGGCTGGTTGACACCAGTAATAGGGATTCTACCACAATAATATGGTCCAGAAGTTTTCTTTTTTGCATTTGACCTGAGATTTCCCACTTACAGAGACACCAAGTGCCTTAGTTACCTAGTGCAACTATAACAAAAATACCACAAATGAGTGGCTTTGAAAAACAAATTTATTTTTTTCACAATTCAGGAAGCTAGAAGTCCAGATTCAAGATATGGCTTGAAGAGGAGGTGGGGATCCTTCCTTGTCTCCTTCAACTTCTAGTAGTTGCCAGTATTTTTTGGCATTCCTAGGCTTGTAGATGCATCTGCCTTCATATGTTTCCTTCCCTTGTATATGTCTCTGTGACTGTTCTGCTCTATTTAAAACTTAAAAGTGATCACATTTAGGATCAAACTTACTCTGATATGACCTCATTAACACACACAAAAAAAGAAAAATCTTATTTCCAAACAGAATCACATTCCCAGATACAGGGGCCAGAACTTCAATACATATGTTGGGAGACACAATTCAACCCATAACACCAAGGCAG
>NW_006922325.1:491135-492601 GCF_000298275.1 Orycteropus afer afer
TGCCTAAGGCATTTGACTGCTAACCAGAAGGCTGGCAGATCAAACCCACCAGCCACTCCTTGGAAGGAAGACTGGGCAATCTCCTTCTGTAGAGATACTGCCTCGGAGACCCAAGGAGGGGAGCTATGAGTTGGAATTGACTTGATGGCAGTGAGTGAAAAGGACAAATTTATAGAATTTACAAAATTTGCACAAGATACTGAAAATAAAATTAAAAAAATATAAACAAAGTCTCAAAGATCCAATGTTCATATTATCACAATTCTAAAAGAAGAGGACAAACAAGTGGGACTGAAAGAGTATTCAAAGAAGTAATACCTGAAAACTTTCTTGAAAATTTGAAAAAAGACAAAAAATCTACTTATTTGAGAAATTTAATTGACCCCAAATAGTTGATAAGCTCTCAAAAATCTATGTGAAAAAAAAAATTATCATTAAACATCAGAAAACTAAATACAAAGAAAAAGCTTGAATGCTTCCAGAGAGAAATGACATGTTACGTATTGGGGGAAAACAATTCAAATGGTATCAGATTTCTTATCTCAAACCATGGAGGCACAACAGTTTTCAAGCACTGAGAGCAAATAATTATAATTACAAGTACTATATATGGTGAAATATCTTTCAGTAATGAAGAAGAAATAAAGATATCAGATCATGGAAACCAAAACAATTTTGACAGCCATCCCTTTGAAATTGGACTAAATATTCTTCAAACAGAACAATCATTATAAAAGAAGTAAGCTTGGAACCTTAGAAAGGAATAAGGGATAACAGAAAGAAAAAATAATTATGGTTACCTACAAGAGACTATTCTCATAATTATTATTCTCATGATTTTTATAAAAAATATAACACCATTTGATACTCATAGGAATGGTATTTTAAAATGGGAAATATAAAAGGGATTAAATGGAAGTAAAGTTTTCATACCTCACTCCAAGAAGTAAAATGTTGATAGCAGTAGACAGTAATATGTCACATATGTTAATACAATGGTTAGATCAGTACTAAGAAAACCATACACAATTATTGATTTAAAAACTCTATAAATAAATAAAGATTAAAAAAAAAACAAACTCACTGCTGTTGAGTCAGATCCATCTCAGAGTGACCCCTCCTTTGGTTTCTGAGACGGTATCTCTATAGAAATAGATTGCCCAACCTTCCTTCCAAGGAGTGGCTTAATCCTCCAAGTAGTGGGTTTGATCCTCCAAAATGTTCAAGCAACCCATAGGAAGACAGGAAAAGAAAAAAGGATGAATGAGAATGAGAGTCAACAGAAAACAAATAAGAAAATGACAAACTTCAACACTGACATATCAATAATTACCTTAAATGTAAAAAGTTCAAATATACCGATTAAAGCCAGAAATTACTAAAATTAAATGCTTATGCTCAGCAAAAGACACTGTTGAGAGAATGAAAAACAAACCACGTACTTGGAGAAAACATTTGCAAACATA
>NW_006922325.1:492927-496749 GCF_000298275.1 Orycteropus afer afer
TTCTGGTTAGCAGACAAGTGCCTTAGGCACTATGCTACCAGAGCTCCTTATGTAACTGCAAATTGAAACAGAAATCAAAAACCAAGACACAAGTAATATAATGGTTTAAAAAAAGAAACTAAAAATTGACAATACCAATTACTGGCCAGGATGTGGAGAAACACTGCTTGTGAAATGAAAAATGGTGCAGGCATTTTGGATAAACAGCTGGACAACTTCTTACAAAGCTAAACATTGCTTACCTTGTGATCTATCTATTTCACACATATTTACACAACCGATTTGAAAACAACTTCATACAAAAACTTACAAACAATGATTATGGCAATATTATTTATAATTGCCAAATACTGGAAGCAGTCTAGATGTCAAAAAACATATAACCTTACAGCACAAAGAGTAAAAACTTAATATATGCAAATTTTTAAAAAATAACTTAGGGGGTTAGGAAGGAAGGAATACAAATTTTGATGAGACTATATTACAAATATATAAAACAACTTCACAGAAGGGATGAGGGTGTTGCTGCCCTATGTAACTTTGAAAATGAAAGAAACTACACATAGTAGTGTGCTCATATTGATAAAGCTGTTTCTACTAGAGTAACAGTTTTGACATTGTTATTTATGTATAACAAAATTCGATATTTAAGTAAATTTTTACAACACAGGGTGGGAAAAAGGTTTCTTATTGTTTGAATGGCAGCTTACAGGAAAGCTGGGGTAGGAGGCTGTTATGGAATGAATTGTGTCTCTCCAAGTATATGTTACTGGAACAGGTAAGGGGAGAGCTCTAAGCAGGAAGTGCAAGCTGGTTGGACAGCTGAAACAGGTAGGGGGAAGGCCAGAAAGTGAGCAAAGTGATTTGGAAAAACTAAGGAAGATGAACTTGTCTGTCAGTTTGTCATACTGTGGTGGCTTATCTGTTGCTGTGAGCTAGAGGCTGTGCCACCGGTGTTTCAAATGCCAGCAGCGTTGTCCATGGAGGATGGAGCTTCCAGACTGAGACAGACTCAGAAGAAGGAAGAGGTCATCCAATTCTCAAAGAATTGTCCAGTGAAATCTTCATGCATAGCTGTGAAGCACTATCTGATACATTACTGGAAAACTTTATGAATAGTCCTGGAACATTGTCTGATACAGTGTTGGAAGATGAGCCCCTCAGGATGGAAGGCACTCAAAATACAACTGAGAAAGAGCTGCCTCCTCCTAGTAGAGCCGAGCTTTCAGGACCTCCATTTGCTAATGTGGCATGACTCAAAATGAGAAGAAACAGCTGCAAACATCCATTAATAATCAGAACATGGAATGTACAAGTGTGAATCTAGAAAAATTGGAAGTTTTCAAAAATGAAGTGGAACACAAAAAGATTGATATCTAAGGTGTTACTGAGCTGAAGTGGACTGGTGTTGGCCATTTTGAATAAGACAACCATATGATCTATTATGCCAGGAATGACAAATTGAGGAGGAATGGTGTTGTATTCATCAACACGAAGAATGTTTCAAAATCTCTCCTGAAGTGCAGTGATGTCAGTGATAGGAAAATATCCATATGCCTACAAAGAAGGCCAGTTAATAGTACTATTATTCAAGTTTATTCACCAACCACCAAAGCCAAAGATGAGGAAATTAAAGAATTTTACCAGCTTTGGCAGTCTGAAATTGACCAAAAATGCAATCAACGTGTGATGATTAACACTGGTGATTAGAATGCAAAAGTTGGAAACAAGGAAGAATCACCAGTAGTTGGAAAATTTGGCCATGGTGATAGAAATAACTCTGGAGATTGCATGATAGAATTTTGCAATATCAAATACTTATTAATTGCAAATACTTTTGTTCAATGACACAAATGGTGGCTATACACATGGACTTCAGCGATTAAGTACACAGGAATCACATTGACTACATCTGTGGAAAGAGACAATGGAAAAGCTCAATACTTTCAGCCAAAACAAGGCCAGGAGATAACTGTGGAACAGACCATCAACTGCTCATAAGCAAGTTCAACTTGAAGTTGAAGACCATTAAAACAAGTCTATGAGAGCCAAAATATGACCTTGAATATATCCCTCCTGAATTTAGAGCCCATTTAATGAATAGACTTAATGCGTTGAACAACAATGACCGAAAACCAGAGCAATTGTGAGATGACATCAAGAACATCATCCATGAAGAAAGCAAAAGGTCATTAAAAAGACAGGAAAGGAAGAAAAGACCAACATGGATGTCAGAAGAGACTCTGAAACTTGCCCTTGAGTGTAGAGTAGCTAAAGCAAATGGAAAAAAATGACAAGATAAAACACCTGAACAGAAGATTTCAAAGAGCAGCTCAAGTAGACAAAGCCAATTACTATAATGAAATGTGCAAAGACCTGGAGTTAGAAAACAAAAAGGCAATAAAACGCTTGGCATTTCTCAAGCTGAAAGAACTGAGGAAAAAAATTTAAGCCTCAAGTTGCAATATTGAAAGATTCTATGGGCAAAATATTGAAAGAATGGTGAGGAAGCATCAAAAGATGATGGAAGGAATAGACAGAGTCACTGTACCAAAAAGAATTGGTTGATGTTCATCCATTTCAGGAGGTGGCATATGATCAAGTACCAATGGTATTGGAGGAAGAAGTTGAAGCTGCACTGAAGGAATTGGCGAAGAACAAGGCTCCAGGAATTGATAGAATACCCATTGAGATGTTTCAACAAAAGGATGCCATGCTGGAGGCACTTGCTTGACTATGCCAACTCAAGGTCTTTGCACATTTCATTATGGGAGCTCTGGTGGCATAGTGCCTAAAGACATTTGACTGCTGACCAGAGGCTGGCAGTTCAAACCAGCCACTCCTTGGAAGGAAGGTTGGGCAATCTACTTCCAAAGGGATACTGCATTGGAAACCCAAGGAGGGATCACTATGAGTCGGATCGGACTCTATGGCAGTGTGTGCGTGTGTGTGCGTGTAGTGCTGCTCTAGCAGGAAATACCACAAGTGGGATGGTTTAAACAAACAGGGATTTATTCTCTTACCATTTTGGAGGCTAGAAGTCCAAGTTCAAAGTGAAAGGTATAGGGGCTGGGTGACGGCCCCTCAACCTTGGCCTTCGACTTTACCTTTTGCTGCCAGCCCACTGAGGCTGGAGGCTACTCTTACCTCAGACAACTGCTGGTTGCTGAGGCTGACAAACCCAAGATCAAGAAATAAAATGGTGTAGTCCCAAGATTATTAAACTACATGGCAAGCCACTAGTTCAAGTCCAGAAACAGTTCCAAGACTGGGAGGCAATCATGGCAGGATGCTGAATAAAGACTCAGCTACATTCAAGGCCCTAGAATGCTATGAAGCTCAGATACCTTTCTCAAAATTTCTCCTTATATACTGGAAGCAGACCACATCCCTAAGGCAGCTACTCAGCTGCTCCAGTAGATTCAAACATGCAGTTGATTACCAGTCTCATCATGGGGAATAACTACATCCAGCTGCCCAGCTACTCAAAATCAGGCCCAGCCAAGTTAACACACAACTTAACAACCACATTTCACAGGTGTTTTGTTTCTTTTTTAAATTTCTTCCTCTGCCTTCTCTGTCATTAATTGAACATTTATAACAATTCTATTCTACTGCCTCTACTGGCTTGTTATTTATAATTCTATTTCACTTGTTTCAGTCATTGCCCCAGGATTTGCATATATACATTTTTAAACACTCTAAGTCCATCTTTAAACAATACTATTCAATTTCAGATGCAGTGCAGGTATCTTATAACAGAATATTTTAAAATAACTCCTATTTCTTGTGACATTATTGTCATTCATTTCACTTATGCTA
>NW_006922325.1:497184-500561 GCF_000298275.1 Orycteropus afer afer
TCCCCTGTAACCCTCTCCCTGTGCCCCTCATATTTATGCCCTCCTGTTTGTCCTGCATTTCCTCAATTTGAATGTTAGTCCTCTGGTGCCCTGTGGTCTATTTCTCTAAGGGATGTATTACCATAGAGTATGTGGGTGCATCATCCTGGGTTGAGTGGTCTGAGTGTACATCTTGTTAACTATTGGGCACCCTGGGTGCGTTTTATTACAGAATGTATTCCAGGGCAATAGTATTGGGGGTCTCACCAGATTTCATCTGGCCAGTGATTCTGGTCATTATTGACTTTTTTGGATTTTTCCAAATATTTCAAGGCTCTAAATTATATGTTGCATAATGTAAGGCTCTTGATGTGTATCTCCACAATCCAGAGCATATTCATGGGTCTTGTTTTCTTGTCTAGCCTGCAACTCTCTGTCTCCTGAGTGATGCATTTAATCTATTTACATTCAGTATAATTATTGACAAGTATGGACTTATTAATGTCATTTTGTTATGTGTTTTTTCATGGTGTTACTGATTTCTTTGTTCCATGTAATTTTCAGTGCTAATCTCATTTTGCTTACAAATTGCATTATCATCTCCTTTGTTGCTACTGTTTTAGTCTTTGCTAAATATTTGTGCTTGTCTTCTTTTTTATTTTGATGTGAAGGTTTGTTATTTTTCTTTGAGGTTACCCTGTGATTTATTATTTTCTTCCCAAATTTAAAACAGTCTGTTCTATCTCATAAGTGTCTTGGCTTCCTCACCATTTAGAAGATCTATCAATACACAATTTATTCCCTCTGTTTGGTTTGTAGTTGTCCTTATTTACCAACTGATGTCTCTGGTTCCCTATTCATAGTCTTGTAAGCTTATTTTACTTTAGAAACTTCTATAACTGGGTTGGTTTCTGGATTATGTCATCATGTGTGTTAATCATCAGTTGTTTGCTGTTGGTTCTCTCTAGGAAGGACTCACTTTAACATCTCTTGTAAGGTTGGTCTGGTTTTAACAAATTCCCTTAATTTTTGCTTATCTAGAAATCTCCTAATTCACCCTCATATTTGATAGACAACTTTTGTGGGTATATTATTCTTGGTTAGTGATTTTTTTTTTTCTTTCAGGCTTTTATATATATCATCCCATTGCCTTCTCACCTGCATAGTTTCTGCCATGCAAAAATCAGAGCTTAGTCTTATTGCTGCCCTTAATAGGTAACTTTTCCTTTTTTACCTGTTTCTTTTAGGAGTGTTTCTTTGTCTCTGACTTTGGTAAACTTGATTATGATATGTCTTGGTGACTTTATTTTGGGGTCTATCCTGTTTGGGGTTCGTTGAACTTCTCATCTTTCATCATATTAGGGAAATTATCTTCTAATAAATCTTCAGTAATTTTCTCTGTGGTTTTATATGTCTCCTCCTGTTCTGGAATTCTGGTTGTAGGTAGGTTATTCCTCTTGATGGTATCCCACAAGAATCTTAGGTTTTCTAAATTTTGTTTTCATCTTTTGTATGATTGATCTCTTAAAGTAGTATTGAGGTATTTGTCTTCAATATCATTAATAATATCTTCCATTGATTTGGTTCTACTCCTTTGTTCCTTTAATATATTATCTATTTCTGAAAGCTTGTTGTTAATCTTGAGGATTTCTATTTGTTGTTTTTGTACCATTTCTAATTTTATATTTATTGAGTCAATTTGTTCTTGTATTGTTTTCCTAAATTGTTCTAGAGTTTTCTCTCTGTTTTCCTTAATTTTTTCAGCGTTTTCCTTGATCTGCATCTCAATCCATTGAAAGTAACCATATATAATTCTTTCAAATTCCTTGTTAGGGAATTTCAGTGTTGTTTCTTCCTCAAGATTGTTTTTATGGGTTTATATACTGGTCTCTTGTTTCTACTATTTTATCTTTGTTCATTGTATGGACTGTAATGGTCTATTGTCTCTGAGACATTGTGGGGATGTTGTATTTATGGTTAATGTGTGAAGGGGAATCAGAGTGTGTGCATTTATCTCTTTTAGCTGTTTGTAAGGAGCAGTTAGGTGTGAGTTGAACTGGTAGTAGCTGCCATCTATCATTAGTCAGTTGGTGCAAAAGCAAATGGTGGCCCTCACTCAATGGGTGAGGTTGCAGGAAGTTCATGTATTATTGGGTTGTGTTGGAACAATTGCTGTCTTTCACTCAGTTTGACCAAAAAAAAAAAGAAAAAAGAAAAGAAAGACAACAAAAAACTCAAACCACACAACCACACAAACAAGAACAATTGCAAAAAAAAAGTAGTGCAATGAATGAGAAGAAAAAACTTCAAAATATATTTTTTAAAAAAGGATAAAAGAAAGATATTGAGAAACATGGCAATAAAGCCAAAATATCTGGGGAAAGAGGAATGAGAGAAAAGAGGAGGAGTAAAAGAACTGTAAAGAAAAAAATAGGAAAACTGCAGAAACAAATACAATGGATAAGAAGAACTAAAATAAAGGAGAAAAAAAAAAAAGGAACCAGGAAAAGGGAAGAGAAAAAAATTAAAAAACAACAACCAAGATCCAGGGATGGGAAAGGGGTGTGGTGGAAAAAGAAGAAGAAGAAGAAAGGAGTAAGATAAAATGAACAATTTAAGGAAGATAAAAAGAATAATTTAAAACAAAACTGCTTGGTGGGGCACAACACCCAGGCTCTGTCAGGGCACAGACTGGGATAGAATTCCTGCTGCTCGAGAAGATGGGTGGAGGTGGTGGATGGCTATACCTCTGTTCACCAAGAGAGTGTGGGGTATAAGAGTAAAATGGGGACTAACACACCTTTACAGTCATCAGCTTCCAGTGCAGCTGCATATGCTGTCCTCGGGAAGTGGAGTCCACTCGTATGTCACTGTCCATGTAAGAATGCCACTTGCATATATGAAAAATGGTCATGCCCTCTACTTGTAAATATTCAAAATGACTGTGCCCTCAGGACAGCCACTGCCAGTCCACAGGTCTGTTTGTCTCCTTCTTCACTGATTTCCTTTCTGTTTTTCAGGTAGCAATGCAGTCCTTGCCCATGCAGTCTTCCGTGAGCAGAACCAATCCTCAGGTTGTTACTGGGATATAATCAAAATGGCTGTGCCCTTAGGACAGCCTGCAGTTGGCAGTTCCCTTGTCTTCTTACTCAGTTTTTCTTCAGGTATTTCTACTAATTGATATTTAATCTACTTTTTTATCCTTGCCTTCACAACTCAGGGTTCCAGGATCATCTTCTGTATCAGTTTCAATTGGTTTCTCATTGCTTTGTTGAAGAGATCTGTGTAGCATGTCTGCCTATTTCACCATCTTGCTGGATCCATCTACAGCTAAGACATTTTCATAACTTTTCCCTCTGTTTTCCCTACTATATATATGGATATATTTACAGCACATA
>NW_006922325.1:501599-506382 GCF_000298275.1 Orycteropus afer afer
TTCTTTGTCTTTTTTTTTTCTTATTTATTTGGGAAAGTTTGATTATGATGTATCAAACTATTGATTAAAGTCCGTTAAAAGTTCCAACATTGGCAAACAACATGGCAGGCTGCTGAACAACAACTTGGTTACATGCAGGATTGAAGCACACCAAAAGCTGGAGGCCTTCCTCAAAACTGCTTCTTATATACTGGAAGCAGATCACATCCCTAAGGCAGCTACTTAGCCACTCCAGAAGATTCCACCATGGAGCTGATTACCAATCTCACTATGGGGAAAAAGTACATCCAGGTGCCCAGCCACTCAAAACCAGGCCCAACCAAGTTGACACATAACCTTCACTACCACAATCAGTATGATGAAATGCTTTACCATTTTAAGCTGGAACTCAAGAACTATATCTTTGGAGTAAACATGAACCAGATAAAATTAGCCCTTAATTAAAATTGAAGCATGATTTCATTTTATCTGGGTAGTCCATGATATCTTCAAAGTAATCCCTGTCTAATAGTACCCACGCTGCTTTTTATTCTCTAGAAAAATTGTCCATCATGATATTTGTCACATTATTTCCCCATATAATATTTTAGCCACAGTATACAGGAAATATACAAGAATAATGAAACACTCAGGGAGATAAGGTCCCATGAGTTAGAAATAACACCAAAAATAATCAGAAATTACTATTTTTAACAACAGCAACAGAAACATACACATAAAAAAGAGGCTTCATAATGTTTACAGGGAACTGGATGCGTAAAACAGTACAGAAATCATCTAAAAAAGACCAGTTAGAATATTAAAAAATTTAAAATAAAGAAAATAACAGTGAATGTATTCAATTAGCAAAGTAGATGAAAACTACAGGAAGAGAATGAAAGATGTGTAGGAAAAAGAGGACAAAGATAAATATTTTAACATATATTTAATCCATGCCTGAGAATAATAGGAAAAAAGAAAGAAATAGGAAAAGTTTAAAGAAATAATACTTCAGAATTATTCAGAAGTAGTGATGCACATTAATTCATAGAATCAATAAACCCAATGAATTCCAAGCAGCATAAATAAAAAGAAATATGTGGGTCAACACATCAGAGACACTGATGAAAAATAAAGGCAACAGGAAAATCTTAATTACAATAAAATTAACGATGACTTTCAAAGGATTGACAGACTGATAAAGATTTGTCAATAACCACAAAAAATGAGCCAGAAGTAGAAGCATACATAAAATTTACTGAATAAATAAATTAGATTTAATCTCCCAAGAAACAACATCACAAATAAAAGGACTGTTAAAGATATTATATATATCCTACTAAAGCAGGCATTTTCCCACAAGACTCTCCTCAGAAAAGGTTGGGCAATCTACTTCTGTAGTGATACCACCTCAGAAATCCAAAGAAGGGTCACGATGAGTTGGGTCTGACTCAACAGCACATAACAACATCACTCAAGCTAAGTTAATTGGCAAAGTCAAAGAATACAAGGTTAACATACAAATTATAATATCTCTTTATATAGTAGCAAAATGCAATTAAAAACTAATTTCTATCTATTTTTAATAACATCAAAAATAAAATATTTAGAAATAAACTTAATAACAGATGTGAAAGGCATGTATAATAAAAGTTAAAATAGTTTTAAATTAAAGAGATTTAAATAAATGGAGAGATGTTCATGATCAGAGGAGAGGTATTCATGAATTAGAAAGTTCAATATAATTAAAAGAGAAATTCTCCCTATATTGATCTTAAAGTCAATGCAATTCCAATCATAAACCCAGAATGACTATTTTTGTTTTTTATGTTTTCTTTTAGTAGACTATATCAAGCCAATTAAAAATTCTATATGGAAGTGCAAAGGATGTACAATATCTAAAAAGTCTTCAAGCTAAATAAAACAGCTTAAGGACATGCACTAATTCAAGATTTTCTCTAATGTTACAGAGACCAAGATAGTGTGACACTACCAGAATGTCCAACAAGTGTTCGATGAAACACAGAAAAAGCAATATAATATAAGCATATGACTAGAACACACACACATACACACAAAGTAAAATAATGACATGTGCAAAGACTGGAGTTAGAAACTCAAAAGGAAAGAACGTGTTTGACATTTCTCAAGTCAAAAGAATGGAAGAAAAAATTCAAGCCTTGAACATATTGAAGGCTACTACTAGCAAAATATTGAAAACTGCAGGAAGAATCAAAAGAATATGGAAGGAATACACAGAGTCACTGTAACAAAAAGAATTGGTCAACATTTAACCATTTCAGGAAGTAGAATATGATCAAGAACCAATGGTACTCAAAGAAGAAGTCCAAGGTACACTGAAGCAAGTGGCAAAAAATGTCCAGGAATGATGGAATTTCCATTGAGATTTTCAAGAAATGTATGCAACACAGGAAGCATTCACTTATGTAAGACCAAGAAATTTGGAAGACCACTACCTGGCCAATGGACTGAAAGATTGCCTCCCCTTTTTCATTTCCCATTTCAAAGAAAAGTGATCTAACAAAATGTGGAAATTATCAAACAACATCATTAATATCACCCGCAATACAATTTTGCTGAAGATAATCCAAAAACTTTTACAACAGTGCATAGGTAACTGCCAGAAATACAAGCTGGAATCAGAAGAAGACGTAGAATGAAGGATATCATTGCTGATATCAGATGGATCCTGGCTGTAAGCAAAGAATACCAGTAAGATGCTTGCCTGTGTTTTATTGAGTATGCAAAGGCATTCAACTATGTGGATAACAAATTATGGATAACATTATGAGGAGTGAGAATTCTAGCATAGTTAATTATGCTTATGAGAAGGAGACTGTACATAGAAGAAGAGGCTGTGATTTGTAAAGAACAAGGGGATGCTGAATGGTTTAAAAATCAGGAAAGATATGTGTCAAGGTTATATCCTTTCACTTTACTTATTCAATCTGTATGCTGAGCAAATAATCCAAGAAACTGAACTATATGAAGAAGAATGCAGCATCAGGATTAGAAGAAGACTTATTAACAACCTATGATATGCAGATGACGCAACCTTACTTGGTCAGAGTGAAGATGACCTGAGCACTTACTGATGATCAAACCTCCAGTGTGGAATTACACCTCAATATAAAGGAAACAAAAATCCTCACAACTGGATTGTAGTAGCTTCCTACTAGTCTCTCTGCTTCTGGTTTTCCCTCCATCCTCAATAGTTTATCCTTACCACAGCAGTCAGAGTGATCCTATTAAAATGTAAGTAAAAAATATATATATACAATTGGTAGATGAAATAAAAATTTCATTTATAAAAGCTTCAAAAAAACTTCAAATAGTGAGGAATAAAACTACCAAAAGACTAATAAGACTGCTACACTGAAAATGAGAAAACATTGCTGAGAGGAGGCAGAGACAAGATGGCATCCTGCTAGCACATTCTGTCCAATATCTCTACAATACACATTTGGAAAAAAAAAAAAAAAAAAAAACGAAGGAAACAGACAAAAATAATGATCCCAGAATTCTTAGCATCAAAATACAGTGTGATGAAGTAGAATGAGCACTGATTGGAAAGGGAGATGGAGTGAGGTGAATGACTGAAGAGAGAAAAGAAGACAGGATGGGCTGAAGCATCACCATTTTAAGTACAGAGTCATCAGATGTAGATAAGAAAACAATTTCATGGAATCCACACAGCAATCAAGACACAGTGGAGACAGATTGGGAGGAATTCAAGTTGACCAGAAGATATGTGGGAAATGAGAGAGGAATAAGCAGGGAAACAAGTCGGACTCACAGTGGCACAGGTGGTCAGGAAGGAAGAAGGGAACCAGAGAAAGGGAATGAAATAATTCACCTCTATTAGATTCTGAGGAGATCTGGTAGTGTAGTGCCTAAGACATTTGACTGCTAAGCAGAAGGCTGGCAGTTCAAACCTACCAACTGCTCCTCAGAAGGAAGATGGGGGAATCTAGTTACATAGTGATACTGCCTTGGAAACCGAAGGAGGGGTTGCTATGAGTCGGATCCAACTCCACAGCAGTGAGTTTGGTTTTTTGGTTTATTAGATGCTAGTCATTTGGTCTGAGGACTTAAGTGAGGTGAAATGCATATGTTGGGGCAGTTGGAGAAACAAAGCACAAGATGGTCCCTAGCTTGATTGAGTCTGAGCAAGACTTGGATAAATGGCTGTGTGTGCCCAGAAGGGCAGTGGACCCACAACAGTGATTCATGACTCATGAGCTACATTTTCTGCTGCAAAAATGACAGATTCTCTATGAATAAGTATGAAACCTCTCTCTGCTCCCACCAAGCTAGTGGCCAGATCCCTTAGCCACTTTCTCTGCCACCTAGCCTCCTTCAGCAACTCAGTTCAAACAGACAGACCCAGAAGCTGTGGCTCTCCTTTCTTGCACTTGCATCACAGGTTGATCTTTCTCACAGTGAAAACAAGAGGCACACATTTACAGCCTCCTCTCTTGGAGGTGCCCACTCATGCCAGGATCTATTCACCTCTGTGAGCACATGTTTGGTTTTGTCAGTGGTTTGTGCCAAAAGTGCCTGCTCCATAACTACAAAAGCCCCTCCTCATCAGCTTCTTTATTTTTCACTTACTTTTCTCCTTCTCTTTTCCCCAATTTTTCTTCCTTTTTATCTGTTCATTTCTTCATTTTCCTCTTCTTAGTCTTTCTTATTTACCAACTTTTCTTCTCTTCCACTCCCTTTTCTTTTTCTTTATCTCTACTTGTTATTTATGTTTATTTCACTTTTTTTTCTTTTTCAT
>NW_006922325.1:507037-508392 GCF_000298275.1 Orycteropus afer afer
AGAAAAACAACACAATAACAAAATGACAAATGACAGCCTGAAGATTAACACTAAAATTACAGAGCAAGATAAAAACATTGGAAGGACAAAAGAGTAAAATCAAATTAGTCAAAGAATGCAGTAGCCAGCTTGAAGACAAATCCCTTGACATGTTGTATGAGAAAATCAGAGAAAATATTGAAGAAAAATGAGAAAAACATAAGTTATATGGGATGATGTTAAGATAAATAATCTATGTTTGATTGTAGTACCAGAGTAAGAGGAGGCAAAACAACCCACAGCAAAAATTGTCAAAGACATATTAACAGAAAACACTCTTAATATTATGAGACACTCAAATATATCCATTCAAAAACTCAACAAACCCGATATGAGGTAGACCCCAAGAGAATGTCACTGAGACATATCATAATCAAACTTTCCAAAATCAAAGACAGAAAGAATCTTGAGAGCAGCTTAGGAAAAATGAAACATTACCTACAAAGGGCAATTAATAAGATTAAGCTCTGATTTCTCTGCAGAAACCAATCAGGCAAGAAAGCAATGGGATGACATATACAAAACCTTGTAAGAAAAACAAAATGTCAACTAAGAATTACATATCCAGGGAATCTGTCCCTCTAATACTACAGTGAAATTAGAATATTTCCATACAAATAAAAGATAAGGGACTTTGTGAAAACCAGACCCTTTGAACAGAAAACCAACAGCAGAAGAAAAAAACCTAAGAGTAAGACACATGATACCACCAAATAGAAACCAACCCAGAAAAAGAATTCTCAGAACAAAAATAAACTTAAAAAATTGAAAACAGAGATCCAGAGACATCAATCTATAATGAAAAGACTACATAGCACAAAAGAACTACATAGCACAAAAATCATAGCATAAATGGTATGATTACATAATTTCCAAATGGAGAGGAAGTCAGGAGACATCAACATAGAACAGACAGTTCCAAACTTTGGAAGACAAACATCTATCACTAAGTAACAAAAAAGAAAATTAATAAGTTTTCTAACCAACCTAAGAAAGAAGAAAAACACAAGGACTTACTAAACACAAAATCAATAACAACAAAGAAAAGGGAAAGAAAACCCAATTAGAAAAAATAAATAAACTCAAAACAGGAAAACACTCAAAACAAAGGAACAATCAACACCACAGTAAAAAACATAAAAGAATGGTAGCAGTAAAATGATACCTAACAGTATTTACACTGTATGCAAATGGAATTAAATGCACCAGTCAAGGGAAAGAGAGTGGAAGAATGAATAAGAAAATGCCCATCAATATACTGCCTACAGGAGACTCACCTTAGACACAAAGATAAAAATAAATTTAAAATCAAGGAT
>NW_006922325.1:508492-512813 GCF_000298275.1 Orycteropus afer afer
AAAAAAAAAAAAAAAAACTAATGACAACCACAGAAGAGCAGGAATGGCAATTAATTTCTGATAAAATAAAGTTCAAGGCAAAAACCAGTATAAGGAACAAGGAAGGGCATTATATAATGATAAAATGGTCCATCACTGAAAAGGACATAATCATAATAAATATCTATGCACCCAGTGAAAGAACTCCAAAAGACATAAAGCAAACATTAATTGAATTGAAAGGAGAAACAGACAATTCTACATTTGTAGTAGGAGACATTAACACATCACTTTTGATGAAGGAAAGAACAACTAGAAGAAAATTCAACAGATACAGATCTCAAGAACACAAACAACCAACTTGACCTCAGAAATATACAAAACACCACCCAACAAAAAGACAACACACATTCTTTTCTAGTGTACATGGGTCATTATCCAGAATAGACCACATGTTAGGCCACAAAAAAAGGCTCAATAAATTTAAAAACATCAAAATTCTACAAAGCATCTTCTCAGATTACAACACTATAAATTTAGAAATCAATAATAAGATCAGAGGAAAATCAAATACATGGAAACTGAATAAAACACTGCTGAAGAACTAATGGATAACAAAACAAATAAAATATGAAATTAAAAAAAAAATCTTAAAAACAAATGAGAATGAAAACAAAACACCAAAACCCTTGGGACACAGATGAACTAGTACTCAGAGGTGAATTTATTGCAATACATTCACACATCAAATAAGAAGAAACAAACAAAATCAACATCTTAACCTAAAACTTCAACAATTAGAAAAAAAAAAGAGTGGAGGTGGGGGTGGGAAGAAGCCTACAGTCTCCAGAAAAGGAAATAATTAAGATCAGAGAAGAAATAAACAAAGCAGAAACAGAAAAACAAAAGAAAACAACAAGACTAGAAGGTAATTCTTCAAAAAGATAAAAAAATTTGACAAATCACTAGCAACTTTAAGTAAAGAAAATAGATGCAAATAAGAAATAATAATTTAAATAGACAAAATCACAACAGAACAAACCAAAATAAAAGAGATAATAACAGAATACTGTGAAGAAATGTATTTCAAAAAATTTGAAAATTTAGCAGAAGTGGACAAATTTCTAGAAACACATAACATGCCTAAACTAACACAGATTGAGGTAGAAAATTTGAACAGACCCATAACAAAAGAAGAAAATGAGCTGATCATAAACAAAACTCCCTACCAAAAATAGTCTTGCCCTGGAGAGCATCGCTAGAGAATTATGTCAAACATTCAGAGAAGAGCTGACACCTATCCTTCTCAAACTATTCCAGAACATAGAAATAATGGAATACTCTAAAATTCATTCTATGATGGAACCATAACCCTGATACCAAAACCAGGCACAGGCATCACTAAAAAAGAAAACTAGAGACAAATATCACTTATGCAAAAAGACACAAAAGTCATCAACAAAATTCTAGCCAATACAGTCCAATACTATATAAAAAATATAATATACCATGACCAAGTGGGATTCATATCAGGTATGGAAGGGAGGTTCAATATTAGAAAAAAAAAAAAAAATCAATGTAATGCATCACATAAATAAAACAAAGGAGTAGAATCACATGATCATATTGATTGATGCTGAAAATGCATTTGATAAACTCTAATACTGATTCCTGTTAAAAATTCTCAGTAAAAAAGGAATAGAGGAGAAATTTTTCAACATAATAAAAAGGAATGCAAACAAAGCATTACCATTGTGAATGGAAAGCAGAAAAGGATGTCCTCTGTCATCACTTTTGTTCAACATTGTATTGGAAGTCTTCGCCACGGCAATAAAGGAAAAAAGAGAAATAAAATGCATCTAAACTGTCAAAGAAGTAAAACTATGTTTATTTGAAGATGACATGAGCCTATACATAGAGAAACCAAGAGACTCAACAAGAAAACTATTGCAAATTATATAGAAAAATTCAGCAAACTGGCAAGATAGAAGACAAACATATCAAAATCAGTTGGATTCCTCTATACCAACAAGCCAGAGGGGATGACAGATCAGAGCAGTGGGAAGGGATCCAGGTAATGGTAGGGACCCAGGCCCCACCTCCCGGAGGCAGGAAAGCAGGGGAAAGAGAAGCCAGAGGTGATGACAGAGCAGAGCAGCAGCCAGGGATCCAGGTAAGCAGAGGGTGGAGAGGTTTTGAACAGCTAAGGGAGACAAAATTGTCTGTCAGTTTGTCACGCTGTTGTGCCTTCTGTGTTAGTATAAGGCTTGAAGCTGTGCCATGGGTATTTCAAGTGCCAGCAGGTTTGCACATGGTACACAGGGTTCAATGCAGCTTATACACTGAGACAGGCTAGGAAGAAGGTAGAGGCCATCCACTTCTAAAATAATTGGCCAGGGAAAACCTTATGAATAGCAGACAAATACTGTCTGATACATTATTGTGCAGCTTTATGAATAGCCTCACTTCCATCCACCTTCTAGGCCAGCAGGAATTCCATTCCAGTCTGTGTGCTCAACCAGAGCCTGGGTGCCCTGCCCTGCCCTGACCCATTTTTTTTTCTTCTTTTCTTTAGTTTGTTTTTGTCTGTTTTAAAACTTCTACTATTATTATGACTTTTGTCCTTTTTATTATTATTTGTTATTCTTCCCTTCCCAGGTTCTAGTTTCCAGCTTTTTTTCTTTTCCCTGTTCCTGGTTCCAATTTTTTTTTCTTTCTTGTGGTTAACCCCATTCATTGTTTTTCTTTTGACGTTTTGCCTATTTTTTTTCTTCATTATTATCCTTCTCTACCTAATTCCTACCTGGCCAGCTGATTGGAAGAGATCCAGATTTGTACCCATTCCAAAGAAAGATGATCCCACAGAAGGTGGAATTTTTTGAACGATATCATTAATATTGCACGCAAGTAAGATCTTACTGAAGATAATTCAGAAACATTTGCAGCAGTATATTGACAGAGAACTTCCAGAGGTTCAAGCCAGATTCAGAAGAGGATGTGGAATGAGAGATATCGTTGCTGATGTCAGATGGATCATAGCTGAAAGCAAAGAATACCAGAAAGATGTTTAGTTGTGTTTTATTGACTATGCAAAAGCATTTGATTGTGTGGATCATAACAAATTATGGATAACATTGAGAAGAATGGGAATTCCAGAACACTTATTTGTACTTATAAGGAACCTGTACATAAACCAGGAGGCTGTTGTTTGAACAGAAAAAGGGAAAACATAAGATTACAAGATTGTAAACAGGGAACCAGAGACATCAATTGGTAAATGAGGACAATTACAAGCCAAAAAGAAGAAAAATACTGTGTAGTCACAGAACTCCTAAATGTTGAGAAAGTCAAGAGAGTTGCAAGATAGAATGGACTGTTCTAAACTCAGGGAGAAAGTTATTAATCACAGGAAAACATCAAAGAAAAATGAAAACCTTCACATCACAATAAAAAAGAGGACAAGCACAGATAGACAGCAAATACTAAAATAACATCACCAAAGAAAATGATAACATGCTTCCTAAACATAATGAGCTCAGCACAGAAAATAACATGGAACAAAGAAATCAGGGACACCATGAAAAACCAGTAACAAAATGTCAGCCACCAATTCATACTTATCAATAATTACACTGAAGGTTAATAGATTAAATGCACCACTCTAGAGACAGAGAGTTGCAGATTGGATAAGAAAACAAAACCCATCAATATGTTGTCTACAAGAGACACACCTTAGAGATAAAGACAAAAATAGATTAAACATCAAAATTTGGATAAAGATATATCAAACAAATGGCAACCATAAAAGAGCAGGATTGGCAATATTAAGTTCTGATCAAATTGCCTTTAAGACAAAAACCTCCATAAGAGATAAGGAAGAACATTATATAAGGATTAAAGGATCAATTGAACAAGAAGATATAACCATAATAAAAAATCTATGAACCCAATGAAAGAGCCCCAAAAGACTTAAATCAGACTTTAAAATAGCTGAAAAGTCAAATAAATAACTCCACTGTCATAGTGGGAGACTTTATTACACCACTTTCAGTGAAAAATAGAACAACTGAAAAGAAACTGAATAAAGATGCAGAAGAGTTAAACAATACAATCCACCAACTTGACCCTATAGACATCTACATAGCACTTCACCCAACGACAGCATAACATACATTGTTTTCCAGTGCACATGGAACATTTTCTATGATAGACCATATATTAGGCCATAAAGCAAGCCTTAATAAATTAAAAGACATTAAAATACTGTGAAGCATCTTCTCAGATCATAATGCTATCAAATTAGAAATCAACAATAGGAAGATCAACAGAAAAATAATAAACA
>NW_006922325.1:514212-516102 GCF_000298275.1 Orycteropus afer afer
AAGAAAGGGAAATCAAAGGCATCCAAATTGGTAAGGAAGAAGTCAATCTACCCCTATTTGGTGATGATATGATCCTATACCTAGAAAATCCAAGAGACTCAGTCAAATCTCTACTGGAACTAATTGAGAGATTTAGCATCCTGGCAGGATACAAGATCAACATCCAAAAATCAGTTGGGTTCCTCTACACCAGCAAAGAGATTGCTGAAAAAGAAATAAGGAAATCAATACTACTTACAGTAGCTACCAAAAATAAAAATAAAAATAATTGGGATTAAATCTTACCAGGGACACAAAAGACCTCTGCAAAGAAAACTATAAAAAACTACTTCAAGAAAACATAAGAGATCTACATAAATTGAAGAAAATAACATGCTCATGGATAGGAAGATTGAACATTTTGAAAATGTCAATTCTACCCAAGGCAATCTATACATTCAATGTCATCCCAATCTAGATCCCATCAACATTTTTTTAAGGATATGGAAAAACCAATCGCTGACTTTATATAGAAAGGAAAGAGACCTCGAATAAGCAAAGCACTATTGAAGAAGAAAAACAAAGTAAGAGGTCTCATACTGCTGGATCTCAACCTACTATACAGACACAGTAGTCAAAACTGCCTGGTATTTATACAATGACACACATATAGACTAATGGAATAGAATTGAGAATCCAGAAATAGATCAATAGACTTATGTTCATCTGATCTTTGACAAAGGCCCTAAATCCATTAAATGAGGAAGAGAAAGTTTGTTTAAAAAATGGTGCTGGCAAAACAGAATGTCCATTTGCTGAAAAATGAAACAAGATCTTTACCTCATACCATACACAAACACTAACTCCAGATGGATAAAAGACTCAAATGTGAAACTAAAACCATAAAGTTTCTCAAGGAAAAACTAGGGGCAAATTAAAGGGCCCTAATAAAGGAAGATGGAGCATTCTACTTCCATAATGATACTGCCCTGGAAACCCAAGAAGGGGTCACTATGAGTCAGGTCTGACTCAATGGCACATAGCAACAACAACAACAACAAATGGTATAAATAGACTGTCAAGCATAACCCAAAATGCACAAACAGCAGAAGAGAAACTAGATGTATGGGACCTTCTAAGAATTAAATTTTTATGTGCTTCCAAAGACTTCTCCAAAACAGTCAAAAGAGAGCCTACAGATTTGGAAAAAATATTTGGCAATGACATATCTGACAAGGGACTTATCTCTAGAATTTATAGAAAACTCCAACACCTCAATAATAAAAAGACAAATAATTCAATTAAAAAATGGGAAGAAGACATGAATGGACACTTCACCAAGGAGGATATTCAGGCAGCCAACAAACATATGCAGAAATGCTCATGATCATTAGTCATTAGAGATATTGAAATAAAAATGACAATGAGATACAATCTTGCCTCAGCACTAGTAACAAAGTTCAAGAAGACAGAAAATAAGAAATGCTGGTGAGAATGCAGAGATAGGGACTCTCATACACTGCCATTGGAACTGTAAAATGGTACAACCACTTTGGAAAGTGGTATGGCAATTCATTAAAAAATTAGAAATACCATTTGACCCAGCCATTCTACTAGGTATATATCCTAAAGAAGTGAGAGCTATGACAAGAACAGACATATGCACATCCATGTTCATTGCAGCACTATTAACAATAGCAAGAAGATGGAAACAACCTAGGTGTCCATCAACTAAGGAATTGGTAATGAAACTATGGTACATACACACAATGGAATACTATGCAACCCTAAAGAATAACGTAGAATCTGCAAAACACTGCATAACAAGGATGAACTTGTAGGACTTTATGCTGAGTGGAATAAGTCAATCACAGAAGGACAAATATTGCATTTTTCTGTTATTGTAAAAGT
>NW_006922325.1:517121-517863 GCF_000298275.1 Orycteropus afer afer
GATTATGATGCCTAGCTGCCCTTCAGGTCTGGAATTGAACCCACACCTGTGGCTTCCAATCAAATAAAAGACAGGCATATGAGTTGAACATTTACTGGGAGTAGATACACTCTTTGGAGAGAACAATCATGGGAGAAAGAAGGGCTGTTTATGCACAAGGAGAAGGTTCAGGGGGCAGGAGTGCAGGAAGAATGGACACAGGTAAGAGGTAACTATTGGGAGGAAGTGGGTAGGGATCTGCTGCATTGGGGTAAATTGTAGTCAGTGTCATGAGACAACATATGTGTGAACTGCTGTATGGAGAGTGAATTTGCTCTGTAAACTTTCACACAAATCACAATTAAAAAGAAAGAAAACAAGAAAGAAGTCTACAAGAGTGAAAGTTATATAAGCAAAGGCTTCAACTACCCTGAGACAAGAAGATTAAATGGTATGTGGTTAATACCACTGACTGATGACCAAAGCCACAGTAGATGATCCTAGTTAAAATGGGAGGAAAATATTGAACAAAACTCAAATTCATAAAAATGGCCCAATTAACTGGACCATTGAAACCAGAGGAGTTCCTAAGACTGTTGCCCAGAGATGCTCTTCAAACCATTAACCAAACCTAGTCCATGAGATCACCTTTTATCAGCAAAGCAGAGTGACACACAAAATAATGGACATTATCTATTTAATGGGCACTCTATTAAAATAAATAAATAAATAAAAATCTATAGCAGGCTGATGTCCAAAATGT
>NW_006922325.1:519127-521048 GCF_000298275.1 Orycteropus afer afer
GACTCATAGCGACCCCTCCTTGGGTTTCCGAGGCAGTATCACTACGGAAGTAGGATTGCCCAACCTTCCTTCCGAGGAGTGGCTAGTGGGTTTGAACCGCCAGCCGTCTGGTTAGCAGTCAAGTGCCTTAGCCACTATGCTACCAGATTTTAAACTATCAAATAGCAAATAAAGCAACAATCCTAAAATAAAAGGGATAAATGAAAGTTATTTAAGTGTCTCTCTTTGTTCTCAGATATTTTTTATAACACCTTGACAATTAAGAAATACTTTTAGAGATAGTTCTTTATTGTGTCTTAATAAAACTGTAAGACAATGGCATGAAATAGACTGATGAGTTCATTTAATTTTGAAACATAGTAATAATTATTTTGTTTTAAAGAATGTATAGTCTTTTTTTCATAGACTTGAAGCTTTTAATTAAACTCTATAACATGAGGTCTGGTAATTCTGAATGTTCTTACATCTGAAGTATCTGTGTGTATGTTAGGGACTATAGAAATATGGGGATATCTTCAGACTTTGCTAATATGCAGACCTTGTTCTCTTTCTTTTATACTTTCACCAAATCTTAAACATGTTATCTTAAAATTAAAGCTCTCAGTTCCAGGTAAATCAAAAGACAGTACAAACTTCTATATAAAAGCTACTACACTGAAGACACAGTACTAAATTGCCAGTGTTTGTTCAATAGAGATTTATAAAGGAGAGATTGTGACATTTTTTGGATAAGAAATCATTGTTATTACTGGAAGAATGATTTAATAATTTTTAAATATTGAAATCTGCATGTAATGTTTAAGATATTCTTCTCTAGGCAGTTGAGGAATATCAAAACATCTTATCTCCAGTTGGTGTTCTCACAATATCCCAACACAACAAACTCTAGCACAGGTGTTTCTGTAATTGTGATATATTCAGACAATTTTCTGTATATAATTGTCTTCGTATCCATTCTTCCATCTGTTTAGTAGTTTGGAGCAAAACACTTGGCTATATAGTAGGAAAACATGGAACAAAATCGGCTGGCTTCAAATCAAGTAGAAATTTTATTGTCCTTGGGTTCTTCCTGGGTTCACATTCCTATTGTCTTTATGACTGTTTATAATAATTTGTAGGTCAACAAAATCCAGTGGGTTCAATCTAAATAATGTATTACAATAGGCCTTCATTATATTAAAGAAATGCAAAGCTTTATCCAGCAACCTGAAACCCTTCTACATTTGGGTAAAACAATTCATGGAAATGGTGAAAGTTATCAGTATGCATATGGATTTATTTTATGTGTGCCTTTTCTTGAAAATTGCTATTTGATTATTCATCTATGCCTATGTATTCTCAGATTATCATTCAATCCCCTCTTTAAAAGAAGCAAGTATGCTACTACAGGAAATTGAATATTTCTAGAGTAAAAGAAATAGGGTAGAAATTGAAAACAAAGAGATTAGTTTCAAGATGCCTCATAAGCATATTAGTATCATTATTAACTGTGATGTTAATATAGCACAATTCTCATCTCTCAGTGGAACTACTTAGTTTTCTTCTGGGCTTGCACCAAGAAAAATAGACTTTATCCTAAATAATTCAGAATGTTAGCACTCCTATTCTTCATGCATTTTCTTTTTCTCTCCCTTATCCTGAGTTTAGGAATTAAAATAACAAAGGATAGGAAGATCATGTACTAGGCTTTAGAGGATTCTTCTTTTATTTTTGAATTATTCTATCAATTCATTTGTAGGAAGGTAACTAACTCACTGCTGTAGAGTCAGTCTTGACTCATAGCCACACTACATGGCAGAGTAGAAAAGCTCCATAGTTTCCAGGGCTATCACATCTTTCTTCAACAGAGCAGCTGGTTTGTTCTGACGGCTGAGTGCTAACCCAAATAGATGGGGCAAAGGTTTACCACATTGGAAACCTA
>NW_006922325.1:521460-522344 GCF_000298275.1 Orycteropus afer afer
TGATGACTAATACTGTTTTCCTAGATCTCTTAGGAAGCAGAGCAAATTTTTTTTTTGCAACCTTCTTTTTACAAAGAAAATCTGACATATTTATCCCTTCTCCACTGTCTTATGCCCTTCTCTTTGACTGAAATTTAAGTCCCTTAAAATGAAGAATTGGCTCATTAGATCAGGGTATGATTGCATTGAGTGAAGCAAAAAACTTAGGGAGAGATCTATTAAGCAGAGTGAAGATTACTAACAACACTGAGAAGGGAGGGCTAATTGGTCAGTGATGAAAGAAAAACAATACCCAAACAATCAAGAGTAAAAACAATGTTCAATATACAGTAATTGGAATTATGGTCCCAAATTATTGACTACAGTTGGGGACTGACTTCATTTTATAGGCTCTTCCTTCTTTTAATTATTTTAAAGGCAGAAATCAAATAATTATGATATAATATCAACAAATGTATACAATATTCATTAACTATTAAAATGAATGTCTCCATGAGAGTTTGGTATATAATATCTCATGATATCTGTTGTAGGTAACATTTATGACAAGAGCTCTGGTGGTATAGTTAATGCATTTGGCTGCTAACCAAAAGGTCAATGGTTTGAACCCACCAGCCATTCTGTGGAAGAAAGATGAGGAGGTTGGCTTTGGTAAAGATTTTCAGCCTTGGAAAGCCAATGGGGGTCGCTCTGAGTCAGAATCAACTGGATAGCAGTGAGTTTGGTTTGGGAAGGAGCTCTCATAGAGCAGTGCCAAAAGCATTTGACTGCTAAAGAGAAAGTTGGTGGTTCAGACCAACCAGCCATTCCAGAAGGAAGACTGAAAAACAAAAACAAAACCTAACTTCCATGAGTCAGATCCAACTCATAGAGAACTCTCCTTG
>NW_006922325.1:523671-524563 GCF_000298275.1 Orycteropus afer afer
TAAAAATCAGCCCTACTAGACAGGTACTGCACGGAGGACTGCTCTGGTGGCTGGTGAATAAAAGGCAAAGCGGCAGCGAAGAGGAAGGCAGGCTGAGCTGTGGACTTTTGTGGGCACAGCAATTTTAAATGTTTGCAAGTGGCTTGACCATTTTGAATGTTTAAAGAGAAAGTGTTCTTCCAGATTCCAGGAGCTCAGAAACAGGTTCTGCTTGCCAGTAACCCCAAGGACACTCCGGACCTGGACGACTGAAAAGGTGTGACATTCCCCTTGATACTCTTATATATACCTCACACCCACTTGGTGAACGGAGGTGCATCCATCCCCCACTTCCACCCACCTTTTGGGCCTGGAGGAACTCCATCCCAGTCTGTGTGCTCAGCCAGAGCCTGGGTGCCCTGCCCTGCCCTCCACCAATTTTTTTCTTTTCCTTATTTAATTTTTTCTCTCTTTCTTTTTTCTGGTTATTAGTTTGCTTGTTTTTGTCTGTTTTAAAACTACTATTACTAATAATATTTTTGTCCCTTTTATTATTAGTCTTTATTCATTCCCTCCCAGGTAAGAGTTTTCAGCTTTTTTTTTTTTTTTCCCCTGTTCCTGGCTGTAAAATTTTCTTTGATTTTTCTTTTATTCTCATGGTTAACCCCATTTCTGGTTTCTCTTTTTTAATTTTTCCCATTTTTTCATCATTATTCTCCTTCTCTTTATTTTTTCTCTTATTGCTCTATCCCCAGATATTACACATTTTCTTGTTTTTTTTTTTTTTTCTTTCATGTTTTTCCTTTTTTTGGTTACTGTTCTGGTGTGATTATGTGGTGTATTTTTTGTAAATGTACTTTTAGTTTTTTGATGGTTATTTAATTGTAATATTTGTCTGAGAGGGAGACAGTAA
>NW_006922325.1:528655-529755 GCF_000298275.1 Orycteropus afer afer
AAGGGCAATGTACCAAATGTGAGTGACCAATATGGCAGCATTGAAGATGAGAAAGACATAGAGAGGTACATGGGAGGTACAGACAACAAAGATGAACCTTTTTTTACATCCAATACTGTTTTGTCAGTGAAGGCAAACATGGTTATATGGATGGATAGATGGGTGGACAGGCTGAACTAGTAGGTATGTCTATGAAGCGGGGAGTGTACCCATGACTATGTATGGGGTTGGCAGACAATGGTCCTATAAGTTTATGTGTATCATCTGAATTCCCAGGTGTATAGTAGAGCTGAAAAGGGTAAGGTTGTAGTCACTGCTTGGTCACAGCCAGCTACCCAGAGAGACCGAGTAGTTGAATCTGTGGGCTTGGGACCATAGTCACAGGGGACTTCAAGCTCATTTGGCATAACGTACTACACAAAACAGTATTCCACCTCCTACCTTGGTGAGTGGTGACTGGGCTTTTAAAAGCTTGCAAGCTGCCATCTAGATGCAACAATGGGCCTCTCCTCCTCCAGAGCATAGAAGAAGGAAGAATACCCAAAATTCATGGAAACAATTAGTACTAGCGACTGGTACACCATCTGATCTGCAGTCTATATGACTATGAGACCAGAAGAACTAGATGGTGCCCGGCTACCACTGTCATCCACTTGGAAGAGAATCTATGTACGAGTTCCTGGATAGAGAGGGAGAACAATGTGGAACAAAACTCAAAATCATTTGGAGAAAAAAAAGGGAGGGGGAGCCAGCTTTGCTGGTCTGATAGAGCCTGGTGGAACCACTGAGACTATGGCCCCTAGCTGCCTTTCAGGTCTGAAATTGAACCCACACCTGTGGCTTCCAGCTAAACAAAGGACAGACATATGAGTTGAACATTTACCTGAGGTAGGTACACTCCTTGGAGAAAACAATCAGGGGAGAAAGAAGGGCTGTTTATGCACAGGGAGACAGCTCAAAGGGCCAGAGTGCATGCAGGGATGGACACAAGGAAGGGGTAACTATGGGGAGGAAGTAGGAGGGGAGCTGTTACATTGTGGTTAATTGTGGTCAATGTCATGAGATAAAGTGTATGTGAGCTGCTGTATAGAAAGTGAATT
>NW_006922325.1:530556-532982 GCF_000298275.1 Orycteropus afer afer
AGGAAAGTCAAAGGGAAACCCACACAATCAGAAAAACGTTTGCAAATTATGTGTCTGATAAGGAACTTGTATCTAAAATATTTAAACACTTACAACATATCAACAAAAGACAAGCAATCCCATTTTTAAAATTAGCAAAAGAGGTAAAAAGACATTTCTTCAAACAATATATACAAATAGCCAAAAGTAACATGGAAATATCCTCAATGTCATTAGTAAATAAGGAAATTCAAATCAAAACCACAGGTATACCATTTCACACTCACTAGAGTGGCTATAATCAAAAAGGTAGACAATGACAAGTGTGACCAGGATGTGGGGAAATTGGAAAACTCATTAATTGCTGAAGGGATTATAAAATTATGCAGGCACTTTGGAAAATAGTTTACCAATTCTTCAAAATGTAAAAGTTAGAGTTAACACAGGGCCTAGCAACTCCATATTGTTGTTGTTGTTATTATGTGCCATCGAGTCAGACCTGACTCATAGCGACCCCTCCTTGGGTTTCCGAGGCAGTGTCACTACAGAAGTAGATTGCCCAGTATAGTTAAGAGAAATCAATTTAAGAGAAATAAAAATAAATGTCCACCTAAAAACTTGTACATTAATGCTATAACAGCATTGTTCATAATAGTCAAAATTGGAAGAAAAAAAAGTACATCAATTAATGAACAGATAAACAATGTGCTATATCCATACAATGGAATACTATTCAGTCATAAATAAGAAATGAAGTGCTAATACAATTCACCATGTATGATCCTTGAAAACACTGTTAAATGAAATGAGCTAGCCACAATAGACCAATATCACATGATCCCATTTATGTGAGATATTCAGAAGAGGCAAGTAAATAGAGATAAAAAGTTTATTAATGGTTGCCAGAAGCTTGAAGAAAGAGGAAAAGAAGAGTGATGGATAATGGCTACTTTTTCTTTTTTTAAAGGTAAGGACAATATTCTAAAATAAGATAGTGGTGATGATTACACAACTTTCTGAATGTACTAAAAAATATCATTGCATTGTATACCTTAAAAGGATGTATTTTGTGGTATGAAAATTTTACTTCAATAAAGCTATTAAAATATTTCATTTAATTCAAATATATCAAAACTGTTTTAAAAGTGTTAATTTTTTACAATTAACTCCTTGTAAGTTTCTTGAAGATAGAACATTTTAGTCTTTTTTATTCTGTTTCAGTTATCGGGTGCTGCTATAACATAAATAGCACAAAAGGGTGACTTTGAGAAACAAATTTATTTTTTCACAGCTTAGGAGTCTGGAAATCCGAACTTAGGGTTCTGGCTCTAAGGGAAGGTAATTCTTTCTCTGTTGGCTCCTGGGGAAAGTTCTTTGGTTACTTCATGATATATATATGGCATGGCATCATCTTCTCCCATCTTTGATTGCTTGTTTAACCTCTTTTATAACTCAAAAAAGATTGACTTAAGACATGTCACATGTCATTAACATAAAAACACCCAACTCAAATAGGATTATAAAGACAGGGTTAAGATCTGCAGCATGTATTTTTAGGGCATATAATTCAATTTTAGGGGGCATATTCAATTCATATACTCTCTTTTCAAAGCCCCTCTAGGCATGCAGTGCCTTTTATATCATAGGTATTCAGTAAATATCTGATGAATGATTGAAGATTTATCTTAAAGCGTGTATTTATGCAAAAAGCTATTGTAAGGTGCTCAATTTTCATAAGGTATTCACAATAACATATAAAAGAAGAAAATTAGAGAACTTATAAAGCTTCTTTTTTTGGTTACATACAGTAGAACACTTTTTATCACTAAAATAATTTAATCAAATGTGTCTTATATTTCCAGAAATCAGTGAATAACCACTTGTTACCAAAGAATTTAAGTCTGATTCATTTTGCTTTCTATCTCAAGTTAAATTACCTGTGCTTGACTTTGTAGCCTCTTTATATATTGATCCATATTACCTAGGCACACATATTTTTCATAATTCTCCAATAGTTTCCATTTATACTGATAAATCCTACTGCCTCCAGGTCATCTACAATTGTCATATTCATTCTTCTTTCTACAAGGTTCAAATAGCTTCTCTTGCTTTAAATCCATGTGCCATTTCTTTCATCTAACCAGAACTCACTTATCAAAGTGTACCTTGCTTTATAACTTCTCTGTAAATTGGATAGGAAGATTGAACATTGTGAAAATGTCGGTTCTACCCAACTCAATCTATACATTGAATGCAATCCCAATAGAGATCCCATCAACATTCTTTAGCGATATTGAAATACTAATCACTAACTTTATATGGAAAGGAAAGAGACCTCGGATAAGCAACGCACTATTGAAGAAGAAAAACAAAGTAGGAGGTCTCACATTTCCAGATCTCAAAACCTACTATACAGCCACAGTAGTCAAAACTGCCTGGTATTGGTT
>NW_006922325.1:535604-543786 GCF_000298275.1 Orycteropus afer afer
TGGGAGGGGAGCTGTTGCATTGTGGTAAACTGTGGTCAATGACATGAGACAAAGTATATGTGAACTGCTGTATGGAAAGTGAATTTGCTTTGTAAATCTTCAGCCAAATCACAATAAATGTTTTTTAAAAAAGAAATTATAATAGATGAAACAAATTAACCATTTATAAATGCAATTTTATCCCATAATAAAACACTTTGAAATTTCAGGAAATGTTAGAAGATTTTGAAATGGGCAAATAATATTACTACCCTTTCTGTGGATTATAAGATTGTCCATGTAACCTCCAACGATTATGTGAATATTGGTAAAAGGTTACTTTTAGAAAATAGTACTGTAAATGTATTTGCTTTAGCAGTGAGAAATTGACTTTCACTTGTCAAGATAATTCCAAAACATTTTATTTTATTCCGTTTTGAATCTATTACCGAATTCATTTCAATATTTCTAACTGCTTACATATATAAACCATATACATATATATATACATACAAATAAACATCTATCTATCTATCTATCTATCTATCTATCTATCTATATATATATATATATATATATATATTCCTTCAGTGAAGCTTTATCATCTCCCTTCAGTACCATTGGTTCTTGATCATATGCTGCCTACTGAAATAGATGAACATCGACCAATTAATTTTTTCTATAGTGACTCTGTGTTTTCCTTCCATCTTCTTTTGGTGATTCCTGCATAATTCAATATTTTACCCGTAGAATTTTTCAATATAGCAACTTGAGGCTTGAAGTTTTTCTTCAGGTCATTCAGCTTGGGAAATGCTGTGTATCCTAAATTTTTGGTTTTCTAACTTCAGGTCTTTGCACATTTCATTGTAATAATTGACTTTCTCTTCTCAAACTGCTCTTTGAAATCTTCTATTCAGTTCTTTTGTCTTGTCATTTCTTTCCTTAGCTTTAGCTACTCTCCATACAAAAGCAAGTTTCAGAGTCTCTTCTGACATCTGTTTTGGTCTTTCCTTCCTTTCCTGACTTTTTAATGACTTTTTGCTTTCTTCATGTATGATATCCTTGATGTCATCTTACAATTCATCTGGTTTCAGTTATTGGTGTTCAATATGTAAAGTTTACTCTTCAGTTGGTCTCTAAACTCAGGTGGGATATAATCAAGGTAGTATTTTGGCTCTCCTGGACTTGTTTTAATTTTCTTTAGCTTCAACTTGAACTTGCATATGAACAATTGATGGTCTGTTCCACAATTAGCTCCTGGTCTTGCTTTGGCTGAAGATATTGATCTTCTCCATTATCTCTTTCCAAAGAAGTAGTTGATCTTGTTTCTGAGTATTCCATCTGGTGAGATGAGTACATTTGAATAATAATAGTATTAACTGGTCTTCCTCGTAGGTGTATGTATATTTTCCTATCACTGACAGCATTATACTTCAGGATAGATCTTAAAATATTCTTTGTGACAATGAACTCCATGTCATTCCTCTTCAATTTGTCATTCCCAGCATAGTATATCATAAGGTTGTCTGATTCAAACTGACCAAAACCAGTCCATTTCGTCTCACTAATGCCTAAAATATTGATCTTTATGCATTCCATTTCATTTTTTACAATTTCCAATTTTCCTACATTCATACTTTGTGCATTCCATGATCCAATTATTAATGGATGTTTGCAGCTGTCTTCCCATTTTGAGTTGTATCACATCAGCAAATGGAAGCCCAAAAAGTTTTCTCCATCAATGTCATTAAGGTTGTCAGTACTTTGAGGAGGCAGCTCCTCCCTAGCCTTATTTTGAGTTCCTTTTTTACCTGAGGGGCTCATCTTCCAGCACTATTTCAGACAATGTTTCACAGCTATTCATATTTTTCCAGAAATATATGAGACAGTGTTTCACTGCTATTCATTAAATTTTCACTGGCCAATACTCTGAGAAGTGGATGGCCTCTTCCACTTAGTGGAAGCTTAGTGTGGAAGCTTAGAGTGGGAGCTCCACTGAAACCTTTCTACCATAGGTGCCCCTGTTAGTATTTGGCATACCAGTGGCACAGCCTCCAGCCTCACAGCAACACCAAGCCACCACAGTGTAACAAACTGACAGACAAGTGGTGCCCAGAAAAATTGGAAGCCACCAAAAAATAAATAGAATGAACAGAGATTGATATCTTAGACCTTAGTGATCTCAAATTGACTGGCAATGACATTTTTGAATCAGAAAATCATATGGTCTACTATGCTAGGGATGACAGATTGAAGAGGAACGGTGTTTCATTCACTGTCAAAAAGAACATTTCAAGATCTATCGTGATTTACAATGCTGCCAGTGATAGGATAATATCAACACTCCTAAAGGAATACCAGGTAACACTACAATTATTCAAATTTATGCACCAACCACCAAAACTAAAGATGAAGAAAGTGAATATTTTACTAACTTCTACAGTCTGAAATTGACCAAATATGCAATCAAGTTGTATTGATAATTGCTGGTGATTAGAAAACAAAAGTTGGAAGCAAAGAAGAAGCATCAGTAGTTGGAAAATATGGCCTTGGTGATAGAAATGATGCTGGAGGTAACATGACAGACTTTTGCATAGCCAATGACTTATTCATCACCAGTACCTTTTTCCAACAACATAAGTAGTGACAATACATAGGGACATGGACAGATGAAATACACAGGAATCAAATGGACTACATCTGTGTAAAAAGGTGATGGAGAAGCTCAACATCATCAGTCAAAATAAGGCTAGGAGCTAACAGTGGAACACTCTATCAATTGCTCCTATTCAAATTAAAATTGAAGCTGAAGAAAATGAAAAAAAAAAAAGTCCACCTGGGTTAAAATACAGACTTGATTATATCCCACCTGAATTTAGAGACCATCTGAAGGATAGATTTGATGCATTGAACACCAATGAGTGAAAACCAGAAGAATTGTGGGATGATATCAAGAGCATCATCCATGAAGAAAGCAAGAGGTCATTAAAAATATGAGAAAGAAAGAAAAGATGAAAATAGATGTCAGAAGAGACTCCAAAAGTTTCCCTTGAGCAAAGCGTAACTAAAGCAAATGGAAGAAATGATAAAATAAAAGAGCTGAACAGAAGATTTGAAAGGGTGGCTCGAGAATACAAAATAAAGTATTATAATGGTATGTTCAAAACACTGGCATGAGAAAACCAAAAGGGAAGAACACACTTGGCATTTCTCATGCTGAAAGAATTGAAAAAATATTCAAGCCTTGGGTTACAATATTGGAAGATTCTATGGGCAAAATATTGAATGATACAGGAAGCATGAAAACAAAATGGAAGGAATATACAGAGTCACTGTGCCAAAAAGTATTTTTCAACATATTCAATTTCAGGAGGTGGCACATGATCAAGAACCAATGGTATTGAAGAAGAAGTCCAAGATGCACTGAAGAAATTGGAGAAAAGCAAGGCCACAGGATTTGATGGAATATCTATTTAGATGTTTCAACAAATGGATGCAGCTCTGCAGGTGCTTACTCATTTATGCCAGGAAATGTGGAAGACAGCTCCATGGCCAACTGACTGGAAGACATCCGTATTCTGCCCATTCCAAAGAAAGGTGATCCAATGGAATGTGGAAATTACTGAACAATATGATTAGAATCATACGTAAATAAAATTTTGCTGGAAATAATTTTTAAAAAATGACTGCAGCAGTCTATTGACAGGGAACTTCCAGAAATACAATGTGGATTCAGAAGAGGATGTGGAAGGAGGGATATCATTCCTGATGTCAAATGGATCTTAGCTGAAAGCAAGGAACGCCAGAAAGATGTTTACTTGTGTTTTATTGACTATGACAAGGCATGTGACTGTGTGGATCATAACAAATTATAGATAACATTTGAAGGACAGGAATTCCAGATCAGTTTTTTGTACCTGTGAGGAACCTGTACATAGACCAACAGGTTGTCATTTGAACAGAACAAGAGAATTCTGCATAGTTTTAAATCTGGAAAGGAGTGTGTCAGGGCTGTATCCTTTCACCAGACTTGTACAATCTGTGTACTAATAATCCAAGAAGCTAGACTATAGGAAGATGAACACTTCACATGGATTGGAGGAAGACTAGTTAACAACCTGTGATATGCAGATGACACAACCTTTCTTGCTGAAATTGAAGATGAAGCACTCACTGATAAAGATCAAAGTCTTCAGTATGGAATGAACATCAACATAAAGAAAAAAATCCTCACAACTGGACCAATAAGCAGCATCACAGTAAATGGAGAAAAGATTGAAGTTGTCAAGGATTTCATTCTACTTGACTCCACATAACACCAATGGAAGCAGCAGTCAAGGAATCAGAATTCTTATTACACTGGGCAAATCTGCTTCAAGGAACCTCTTTAAAGTGTTAAAGAAAAAAAAAAAAAAAAGACTAAAGCACACCTAACCAAGCCGAGATATTTTCCTCTCATATACATGTGAAAGCCACACAATGAATAAAGAAGACTGAAGAAGAATTGATGCCTTTGAATTGTGGTGTTGGTGAAGAATACTGAAAATACTGTGGACTGCCAGAAGAACAAACAAATCTGTCCTGGAGGAAGTGCAGCTTGAATGCTCCTTGGAAGTGAGAATGGCCAGACTTCATCTCATCTACTGTGTTGGTTCTCTAGTGCTACTATAACAGAAATACCAAAAGTGGATGGCTTTATTAAAAAGGAATTTAAGCTATTACAGTTTAAGAGTCTAGAAGCCTGAATTCATAGTGCTGGCTCTAGGGGTCAGATGAAGACATTTTGACCTTGGGCTACAACTTTGCCTCTTGTTCCAGGCTCACTGAAGCTGGAGCATTTATATGACTCATGCAGCTTCTGACTGCTGAGGCTGATGAACCTAAAGTTGGCAAGTAAAATGGCTTAATCCCAAGATCAGCAGGCAACAGAGTAGGCTACCCGTTCAAGTCTAGAAACTAGAGATGAAGACTCCACCAAATAGTGTCTGAAATGTGCTGAAGAGCTAGAGACCTTTCTCAAATCTTCTCTAATTTATTGGAAGCAGGCCACACCCTGAAGACAACTACATAGTTGCTTATAGCAGATTGCACCATGGAGATGATTGCAATCTCATTGTGGGGATTAACTACATCAAGCTGCCAAGCCACTCAACAACATGGCCCAGGCAAGTTGACAAACTGCTTTAACTACCATAACTACTATGACCATGTTGCCCAAGGGACCAGTCCCTGGAGAAAGTGGAAGGTCAGAGAAAAAGGGGAATACCCACAATAAGATGGAGTGACACGGGGGTTGCAACAATGGACAAAAGCATAACAAGGATTGTGAGGATGGTACAGGACCATGCAGTGTGTCGTTTTCTTGTACTTAGAGCTTCTATGAGCCAGAATTGACTTGACGACACCTAACAAAAGCAACAAGACACATATAAACCTATTCTTCAAATTCTACTTTGAACTTGTTTTAAAATAGTACTGGTTCCCTCATATTTTTTTTAGATCCATTATAATAAACTACATGTAACATAAAATATCCTATTTTTACCATTGTTAAATGTACAATTCACTGGCATTGATTATGTTAATGATGCTGCACAGCATTCATCACTACTTCTGAAAATTTTTCATCACCCCAAATAAAAACTCTGAACCCATTAAACAATAACTCCCCATCTCTGCCTCTCCGCAGTCTCTGGTAACCTCTGATCTATTTTTGGTGTCTATACACTTGCCTAAGGAGCACTGATGGTGCCATGGTAAGACATTCGGCTGCTACCAAAAGACTGGTAGTTCAAACCCACCAGCTGCTACATGAAAGAAAGATGAGGCAGTGTGCTTTCACAAATATTTACAGTCTTAGAAACCCTACGGGGGTCACTATAAGTCAGAATTGCCTCAATGGCAGTGGGTTTGACTTTGTTGTTGTTGTTTGGTATACATTTGGCTATTTTGGATATTTCATATAAATTGAATCATACAACATTTGTCCTTTTGTGCCTGTTTTTTTTTTTTTTTCATTTCAAGTTTCATCATTATCTTAGCATGTATAATTCCTTTTGGTGCTTGAATTATATTCCATTGTCTGTATATACACCACAATTTGTTTGCATAAAATGTTGCCAGAATTATTGGAGATAGTCTTCCTTTTATTTGTAAGGAAGTCTATTCATAAATATGTTACACTACTGTTAATCGAATGGCTTCAGGCAAGAACATATTGTTTCAATCATATATGTATGTGGTGTCACCAGTTTTTGAAAAAAAAAACTAAGTAGACAACTAAAATTATTTAAAAAGGGGATAGAATTTTTGAGACATACAAGTAAAGACTTTTTTATTACAGAGGAATCTCTGTAATACTATCAGTCTCCAGTTTAACAATCTTTACCTATTTTCACTCAATACTTGCTGAATCAATTTACTTAAAATTAATGTTATGTTTCTAATATAAATGGATAAGTCCTAATTAATTTACTATATGGTCCTAGCATGATACCCTAAGCAAATAAGTACTTACTTATAATGTTAATGGAACTTTACTAATGCATTCTTCAGCTCATTCTAAAGGTACTAAGATTTCTGAGATATTTTGTTACTATACAAGTTTAAAAGTTCTGGTAGCGTAGTGCCTAAGGCACTTGACTGCTAACCAGAATGCTGGCAGTTCAATACCACCAGGCACTCCTCAGAAGGAAGGTTGGGCAATCTACTTCCGTAGTGATACTGCCTCAGAAACCCAAAGAGGGGTCGTTATGAGTCAGGTTTGACTCAATGGCACATAAAAACAATACAAGTTTAAGCAAATTTTTTCACCTCTTCTTCTTTTTCTATTGATTAATTTCTTTCCCATTTAGGTCTACAGAACACTATAATATGTCCATCAGGAAGTGCAGAGTGTAAAGAATTTTTTTCAATTTTCTAAATTATTGGCCTTAACTAAGTTTATTGCATAATCACTTGTTTTCTTAAAAACTTCTTGCAGAAATGAAGAAAACCAAAAATTCATGGAAACAGTTAGTCTGAGCAACTGGTACACCATGTGATCCTCAGCCCATACGACTATGAGACCAGAAGAACTAGATGGTGCCTGGCTACAACTGTCAACCACTCAGTGGGGGATCTATGTCACAGATCCTGAATAAAGAGGGAGAACAAGGAGGAACAAAACTCAAAATCATTTGGTAAAAAAAAAAAAAGGACCAGGTTTGCTGGTCTGATAGTGTGGTGGAACCACTGAGACTATGGCCCCTAGCTGCTCTTCAGATCTGGAATTGAATCCACACCAGTGGCTTCCAGCCAAACAAAAGATAGGCATATGAGTTGATCATTTACCTGAGGTAGGTACAATCCCGAGGAAAGAACAATCATGGGAGAAAGGACTGTTTATGCACAGGGAGACAGCTCAGGGGGCAGGAATGCATGGAGGAATGGACACAGGGAAGAGGTAACTATGGGGAGGAAGTGGGAGGGGAGCAGTTGCATTGGGGTTAATTGTAGTCAATGTCATGAGACAAAGTGTATGTGAACTGCTATATGGAAAGTGATTTTGCTCTGTAAACTTTCACCTAAATAACAATTAAAAAAAAAAAAAAAAAAAAAAAACTTCTTGCAGAAATTATCATAAACTAGATTTAAACCCAGTTATTGCTGTTTAGATTGAAGAATTAAGTGTATTAAATCTTTGCTTTATCCCTAAAAAAAAATTGATTTAAATATGCTTTTAGGTGGAAGGACACTACCTAATATATTGATATTATGCAATGTAGTTCTTTAACAATACATTTTATTTTACATGCCAAAGTAAGCCCACAAATTTTTATCACTAATATCTCTATCCAAAGACCAGAAACTAGATGTCAATAATAAAAATTAATTCTATTCTGTCAGAAGCTGAAGGATGAAGCCTTCTTTCCATGATTCCATATATAGGCAGCATCACTATGGAAGAATATATTATTTCAATACATCCCTTCCTTTGAGCCAGCCTACCTACCTATCTCTCTTTTAAAGATGCAAGTCCCATTGGGGTTGACCTTTAGTTATCCAGTTCAACCAGCTGAGATTGACTGCAAGGATTGTTGTTGTTGTTGTTATGTGCCATTGAGTTGGACCCTACTCATAGCGACCCCTCCTTGGGTTTCTGAGGCAGTATCACTATGGAAGTAGATTGCCCAACCTTCCTTCTGAGGAGTGGCTGGTGGGT
>NW_006922325.1:544742-546098 GCF_000298275.1 Orycteropus afer afer
ATCTCCAGATTTGATGCTTTTCTGAGTAGTTGGCATTGGTAGGTGGGCACCATCTAATTTTTTTGGTCTCAGGTCATGGAAGCTGTGGTTCTCGTCCATTTTCTCTCTGGACTAATTATTTCCAGATGACTCTGATTTTCTTCACTCTTCTTTGCTCCATCTGAGAGAAGACCAATAGTCGTATCTTAGATGACCACTGGAAAGCTTTTAAGACCTCAGTCGCTATTCGCCAAAGTAGGCTGTAGAACAAAATTTTTATGAGCTGTGTGTGCCAATTGAGCCTGATATCTCTGGAGACTGTGGTCCTGAGCCATCAGGCCTTGTGATTCTCTCTCACAAGGTGTTTGGTTGTCTCTGTGAAGTTACTCCAACCTTGTCTTCTGTTGCCTCTGTGATGCATATGGCTAATTTTGTAACACAAGTACATATGTAAGATTATGTTTAGCCAAATCTATCCTTGGTCTTGGGTGTATTCCTGTTTGCCTACACTCACCTCCTCTTCTCACTTGTCTATGCATCAGTCCATAACCTGGTATTTGGTGCTAGTCATACTGCAGTGTTGTGCCTATAATAGTGTTTGCCTCTGTTGTCTATATATTTTGTGTACATTTCAGCATCTTTCCTTTCTCCAATGCCATTGTGCTGGTCATAGACTCTTTCCACACCATTCCTCCCCTCACCCAAATCAACATGTAACCCCCAAGTATTCCAAGATTTTCTTTCTCCTTCCCTCCTGTCACTGGTAAACAACAAAGTGAGTTTCCTTCCATGAATAAACTTTCTTTGATTTTTTATAATAGTGGGCTCATACAACCCTTCTGTGATTGACTTATTTCACTCAGCATAATATCCTCCAAATTTGTCCATGTTGCAAGATGATTCATGTATTTGTCATTATTCTTTAATGTTGCATAGTATTCCATTGTGTGAATATACCATAGTTTGGTTATCCAATCATCTGTTGATGGGCATTTAGGTTGTTTCCATTCTTTGAGTTGTGCTGCAATGAACATGGGTGTGCGTATATCTGTCCATGTCCTGTCTCTCACCTCTTTAGGGTTCCTAGTAATGGAATTGCTGGATCAAATGGTATTTCTATTGAAAAGAAATAGTCTTTATTAACCCTGCCATTCTCAACATTTATCCAGAAAACAATATGGGATCGATTTCAAATTTATGTAATCTTTTAAAGTTTATATGCTATTACAGGGAGTTCTGGTAGCAGAGTGGCTAAGACACTTGCCTGCTAACCAGACGGCTGGAAGTTCAAACCCACCAGCCACTCCTCGGAAGGAAGATTGGGCAATCCTACTTTCGTAGTGATACTGCCTCGGAAACCCAAGGAGGGGTCGCTAT
>NW_006922325.1:547178-550167 GCF_000298275.1 Orycteropus afer afer
AAAAGTTAAAGAAAAGTTATTTTTTCATCTTCAACTGCAAACTATTCTTGTCTTATACTGTCAAAATAAAAATATCAAGAATGGAATTTCTAGTGTAATAAAATCAGTTTGAGGTGTCTCACTATCAAGAAAATAAGCAACTTTTGCTTACTGTCCACAATTATCATCAACAACAGTCTACTACAGCCACATTTTTCAGTCATCTTCAAAGATTTTTCTGATTTTTAAGCATGTTCAGGAGACTCTAAGAAATAGCATTTCTGCCTTAATTACAGACCAAACCCTTGATTTAATTATTACCCATTTGACTCTATTTTAGATATTTAGCTTCTAGCCTCCCTTTTATAGTGCTCCTATTCAAGAACATATCACCACTTGATCTCCAATCCTGATTTACTGATCACTTGATCCATGCCAAATATAATTTCATATAATCTCAGCAGAGAAGCAGTTACATATTAAAACTCCATAGATGCTGAAAACAAGAAAAATTATTTCTTAAAAATCATTGCTCTAAACGAAAATATCACAGTGGCCATGTTTTTACTCACTGAGAAATTGTTCTTACCACTCCATTCTTATGCTGAAATTATGATTTTTATTATTTTAGTAAAAAGGAGAGAACTTTATAAGATCCATTCCACTGTTTTAGCATGGACAGAAGAGAGAACAGTCACAAGAAACATAAAACTGCTTGTGAAGAGGTTAAAAGCTACATATCTTAAGAAACAAAACTGCTTTAAAATATGAAGATAAATACGTTTTCAAAGAATGGTTTTGAATGATTTGGCTCTTATACATGTGTGGTAGTTGAGGTTTTTTGTCAACTTGGCTGGGCCACAATTTTGAGTGTCTTGACAGTTGGATGTAGTTATTCCCCATGATGAGATTGGATATGGTGTAATCATTCCATGGTGGAATCAGCTGTGAGCAGCTAATTTGTTGAAGGGAGTTACCTTTGGTGTGTGGCCAGCTTCTAGTATATATGGAGAAGCTTTGGGAAAGGTTTCTAAGTTTTTGGCTCATTTTAGATCCTGCATTTTGTCATTATTTCAAGTTCCAGGACTTGAGCTAGTCACCTACCATGTTGCCTGCCAATCTTGAGATTGTTGCCTTTGCAGTCAGTGAGCTAAGATCTGCCATTTTGCCTGCTGATCTTGGATTCATCAGCCTCAGCAGTCAGTAGCTACATGAGTCAAGAGAAGCCTCTAGCTTGCTCCAGTAGGCCTGGAAGGCAGAGCTGAAGTCCAAGGTTGAGGGATGTCTACCCAGAATCGAAAGATAGAAACACTACCTGTAGATCTGGCTCTCTGAACTTGGACTTCTAGCCTGGACTTCCCCAAGAGCTGGCACTCTAAATTCAAATTTCTAGCCTCTTAAACTGTAAGAGAATAAATTTCTTTTTGTTAAATCTAGCATCTACTTTTGGTATTTCTGTTATAGCAATACTACAGAACTAAGACAATATACAATTGATAAAGATACTGAGTATAAAGTGAAATTTGAATAAATGTATAAAGAAACATGTTGTTAACTTCCTTCAAGTTACCCTCCCACACATTCATGGAAACTCCTAGTCATCTTAGTTTGGAAGTTCCTCTGAAACCTGCTCAGAGTCATAGCAGCACACAAGTCTCCACTGATAGATGAGTGGTGGCTGTGCTTGAGCTCAAGTCTCCCACATGGAAGATGTACTACTAAACCACCACTGCTCTCTATGAAGAAATAGAGTATTGTTTAATGGTAATAAAGGCCCTGAGACAAGGCAAGAAAAACCCAGAATAGAATAGATTGAAATAAATATTATTAGAAGAGTAACCCAGAATTTACCACATTAGGCTAAATATTTCAACAATTTTCTTTTAAAGAGTAAAATTAAGAGTTATTATGGGAAACACGTTATCTAACACTGACAGTTAGTTGTATGAATTATACTTTAAAAATGTTGTTGTTGTTGTTGTTGTTGTTGTTATTCTTAGGTGCTGTTGAGTCATCTCCAACTCATAGCGATCATATGTACAGCAGAACAAAACACTGCCTGGTCCCGTGTCAGCTCAACTATCCTTGCTATACTTGAGCCCATTGCTGCAACCACTGTGTCAATCCATCTCGTTGAGGGCCTTCCCTTTTTTCATCAACCCTCCACCTTACCAAGCATGGCATCCTTCTCCAGGGAATGGTCCTGTCTGACAACATGAACAAAGTAAGTGAGACAAAGTCTGGCCATTCTCACTTACAAGGAGCATTCCAACTGCACTTTGTGCAGGACAGATTTGTTAGTTCTTTTAGCACTCTATGGTACTTTCAGCATTCTTCATGAGTATCACAACCCAAAAGCATCAACTCTTCTTCAATCTTCCTTGCTCATTGTCCAGCTCTCACATGCATATGAGGTGATTGAAAATACCATGGCTTGTGTTAGGCACACCTTAGTCCTCAAGGAGACATCTTTGCTCTTCAGCACTTGAAAGACATCCTTTGCACCAGTTTCCCCGGTGCTATACATAGTCTGATGTCCAGACTGCTGTTTCCATTGTCATTGATTGTAGAACCAAGTAATGTGAAGTCCTTGACAAATTGGATCATTTCTCCATTTATAATAATGTGCTTAGAGGATCAGTTCTGAGGATTTTTGTTTTCTTTATATTGAGATGTAATCCATACTGCAGACAGCATTTTTCAATCTTCATCAGTAAGTGCTTCAAGTCTTCCTCATTTTCAGCAAGTAAAATTGTGTCATCAACATATTACAGGTTAACAATTCTTCCTCCAATCCTGATGCGAAGTTCTTCTTCATACAGTCCAGCTTCTCAGATTGTTTGCTCATCATACAGATTGAATAAGTATGGTGAAAGGATACAACACTGATGCATTTCCTTCTTGATTTTGAACCATGTGGTATTGCCTTGTTCCATTTGAACAATAGCCTCCTGCTCTATGTACAGGTTCCTCATTAATACAATTAAGTGTTCTGGAATTTCCATTCTTC
>NW_006922325.1:550537-561274 GCF_000298275.1 Orycteropus afer afer
CATTGGTTGTAACATCTCAATGGGTATTCTGTAAATTCCTGGAGCCTTGTTCTTTTCCAATTCCTTCAGTGAAGCGTCTACTTCTTCCTTCAATACCATTGGTTCTTGATTATATGCCACCTCCTGAAATGGATGAAGATCGACCAGTTCTTTTTGGTCTAGTGACTCTGTATATTTCTTACATTTTCTTTTGATGTTTCCTGCGTCATTCAATATTTTGCCTATAGAATCTTTCAATATTGCAATTTGATACTTAATTTTTTTCCCTCAGTTCATTCAGCTTGAGAAATGCAGAGCATGTTCTTCCCTTTTGGTTTTCTATCTCCACGTCTTTGCACATTTCATTATTGTATTTGTCTTTGTCTGCTTGAGCTGCTCTTTGAAATCTGTTCAGCTCTTTTACCTTGTCATGTCTTCCATTTGTTTTAGCTACTCTCCACTCAGGGGCAAGTTTCAGAGTCTCTTCTGACATCCATTTTGATCTTTTCTTCTTTTCTCATCTTTTTAATAACCTCTAGCTTTCTTCATGGATGATGTTCTTGATGTCATCCCACAATTCTGGTTTTCAGTCATTGGTGTTCAATGCATCAAATCTATTCTTTAGATGATCTCTAAATTCAGGAGGGATATATTCAAGATCATATTTTGGTTCTCGTGGACTTGTTTTCATTGTCTTCAAGTTCCACTGGCACATGAGCAGTGGATGGTCATTAAAAAATGTACAAGAAATTAGTTTTAATTCCACAGTATGAATCAATTTATTCTCCATTAATACTTGTGATAGTTAAGGTTGTGTGTCCACATGAATTGATCATGATTTTAAGAGCCTTGGCAACAGGATGTAGTTATTTCCCATGATAAGATTAGTTGTACTAAAATAAAACTCCGCAATGGAATCTGTTGTAAGCAGCTAATTAGTTGATGGGGAGTTGTTTTTAGTGTATGGCCTGCTTCCAGTATGTATTTAGAAGCTTTGGGAAAGGTCTCTAGCTTTTTTCCTCATTTGGGGATTCTGCATTTGGTCTGTCATCATCTCCAGTTCCTGGACTTCAAAAAGTGGCCTGCTGTATTGACTGACAGTCTTGAGATTATTGCCTTCACAGCCTGTGAGCCAACAATCTACAGCCTACTATACTGCCTGTCAATCTTAAAATTTTCAGCCTCTGCATTTGTGTGAGTCAGTAGAGGCCTCCAACTTGCTCCAATGGGTGTAGAAGGCAGACGTGAAGCCTAAGATCAAAGGGCCCCCACCCAACGCCTTGAGCTGGCACTGTGAACTGGGACTTCTAGCCTTCTAAATTGTAAGAGAATAAATTTGTGCTTGTTATATTTCTGTTATAGCAGCAGTAGATAACTAAGACAATCCTTTTAATGTCTAAAAGTATCTATACTGAAAAGCACTTGTAGGTGATATTCCAGAATCCTAAATAAGCAGAATGGATTCCCTTTTATAAACAGGGACAAAGTAAGTTTCCTTTCTGTTTTATTAGGATGTTGTTTTTATCCATCTCAATCTGTCCCATAATATTGAACTAAGTTGGACCCTGAATGTAAAGTTTGTCACTTGGTCAAAGCCTTGCTGTATCACCTCAGCATTTCTGATGACCTTACCTTAAGGCAAAATAGCTCAACATTTAAGATATATCATCAGAATCCCATGGGGAAACTTGTTAACATGAAGAGTTTTAGGTCATAACACAAAAACCCTTAAGTCAGGCTTATTGAAGTAGCATCCAAAGGCTTGTATTTTGTGATACTGATATAAATAGACTATAACACAACTTTGGGCTATCTAGAGCTGAGAGGAGCAGTCACTTCTTCTGTATGCAGAGTCACTTGAATATCATTCTTCTATCAAGAGTTAGAAGAATAATGTAGTTACTATAATATTTGCTTTCTATTGCCATTTTTAAGGCAACACTGCTAAGCACTAGCTGCTGAAATAATAATCACACAGCATAAATAAAATGCTCTGTAATAAATGTTTATTAGCCTTCAAAATGTCATGACCTCTGAGAGTTTATGCCCATCAAATTTTGATATATATCAGGGCACTTGATTATGTGGAGTTTCTGCTTTGTTTTGTTTTAAATTGCAATTTTCTTCAGTATCCCTAATTATTTCTACTAGAATAGTAAGGATATTAGCCTATTTTGAATATCTGATTATGAACCTAACTACAGAAATAAATTTTAAAGAGCTGAGTTGGAAGGTTTAGAAATGTACAGATCTTATAAAAAATAGTTTACGTTTTTAAATATTATAGTTTTAAAGTGGATTTTTTTTTCAATAGCACATGAATTTTAAATGGACTAGTGTTTAAGCTCTATTCAGACATGCAGGAGCATGAGACCATAACTCCACATTTATTTACATACAGACACCAGTTGTTTCCTCTCTCTGGTAGATAATATTTATATAGGAGAGAATGCTTCATTTATTATTTATTATTTATTTTTAGGCATTTTAAGTACGTCTAAAATCAAAAGCTAAATTTTTAAAAGGTATTGATTAAAGCATAATGCCATCCATTATAAATAAAATAGTTTGTTCAGACTCTCAGATTATTGAAAATCCTGCAAAATTAAACATTTTATTGAATATTATGATCTTTCATAATGTCTTGAGAGAAGCATGAATGACAAGCAAATATTTGCATACCATTTGAGCAGGCCTTCTATATTTAAGCATAGGTCTGAATCTGGACCAGGGTATTGGATTGACAAGGGGCTTGCTCTTTTGGTATGTGAAAAATCAAAATTCTACCTACTGGAAGATCTAGTTACTAACTTATCAATTTATCTAATTTATTTACCTCTTCTGCACTTGTTCATGATACTCATTCAAATCTTAGAGTTTCTAATGTTCATTTTGTTAACATATTGTTATAGAACTATGAATAACAAATATATCAAAATCATCTTCAAACACTTTATCTGGAAAAGACAAGCTATTTTCTTCCTACATGAAAGAACTCCACCAAAATTAGTGATTAGGATTGAAAAATGTTGATCATTTTTGAGATACCCATAAAACATAAATCATTCCATGGTTTTTTTGTGTGTATTATCAGACTACCCTTTTCTGTTAATAGATGAGGAAATAATACTTTTACTCACCTATTTTTCAAAAATGAAAAAGATATAATATTGAATCTCCTTATGATGCCATGAAACAAACAAACAAAAAAAGGTGAGATTATTCTGCCAACCTTGAAGCCTTATAATGGTTCTAAAAAAAAAAAAGCCTTTTCCTTTTTTTCAAAACAATGTCCAATAATAGTTTTCCCTGCTCCTTTCATTCTGAAACAGCTATACTTGTGTCAATGTCACTGCAACTTTCAGAAGCTTATAATTTAACATGAGCTTCATCGCCATCTTTTTAGGATCTAGAAATAGTCACACGCAGCAACAGCACCGTGAAAAACAATAATGCTACCTATCATCATAGTAGGAGAAGAACTGAAAGATTGCAGATAGAGTTGACACACCCCTACCAAATACACACAAAAATAAAAATAAAAAAATGTGTTTATTAGTGTAAAAAAGCCAGGAAGGGAGAAAGGGTGGAATGGAGGGAAGGATGGAGAAATGAAGGGAATTCAGCAACAAAGAGTCTAAAATATCAAAAGGCTCATCTGTTAACTTCACTTACTCAAAGTTAGTTAAAGAAGAACTCTTCAGCTGAGTCCTCCACTATTAGTCTGTTCCAACTATTTTCCTATTGGTGATGAGAAGAAAAACATCTAGATTACTTGAATCCAAAAATCTTCCCTGTACCCAATACATTTCCCTTCATAAAAATTATTTTAGAACTATAATGAATATCCCCAAGTCCAAAATTTAATGTGTTCTAAGTACTGTTTTGGTAGAATTACATTGAAAAGAGTAATCACAATCTTATGGAAACATCAAGCTCAATTTCCCAGATACATTAATAAATATTGCAAAATTCTATGTTTAACATAAATGCTACATTTTATTTAAGTTTCATTTTTATGTGATTACACAAACATTGGGAAAGAAAAGTTTCACTGTATCTGTATACCACTAACATTCCTTACTTGAATTTCAAGTATAAAATTCTGTTATCAGATACCTTAATAATTACTTGATAAATGAAAAGAAGAATATTTAATGTTATAACCTGTTCCTGACAATCCTGACCTGCCACTTTATTAAATCCTCACCACAAGTATGCTTAAATAGATAATAAACCTTCTTTTAAAAATGGGAAAACTTTAATCCAGGTCACAGTCTTGGTGGCTGATTCCTACTTGGCAGAACTGTTGACAATTTAGTAATTCTGCCAGTTTCTAAAGTCTGTCGTGGCACAGTACCTAAGACATTTGATGGCTAACCAGCAGGATGGAGGTTCAAATCCACCAGCCACTCCTCGGAAGGAAGATTGGGCAATCTACTTCCATAGTGATACCACCTCGGAAATCCAAGGAGGGGTCGCTATGAATTAGATCCAACTTGACAGCAGTGAGTTTGTTTTTTTGTTTGTCATAACCAACACTGCCAGTGTTCCATCCATATTCCCAGCCTGACATCAGATGGCCAGCACCTGCATTTTTGTTAGATGGCCATTCTCCTGCTACCAGAATCCACTTTGTCCATGCACGTGGTTGGCCAGAAGTACCTGGGAAATACTGTCTATTAGACATCTGTTAAATAAAACAAATCTTCACTTATGAGATAACAGCACATGCCAGACATGTTGGAATTAATTCAATTCCAACTAATCAGCATTTTTTCCTTTTTTTTTTTTTTTTTTCTTTTAGCCCTCTGACAGTAAAGATGGGAAAACTTAAGAATACTGGAAACTTTACAGGAAATGGAGTGGTAAAAAAAAAAAGTGGAAATGATGAAGAAATTACTGGTTATTATGTTTAAAGAGTAATTTTATAAAATATTTCATTGGCTGAAGCAAATGTTGAGGCCCAAAAAACAAATTAAAAAATATGTATATCTGATTAGTAGAGAAGTAAAAAAGAAAATGTACTATTTGATAAGAATTTCCTCCCCCTGCCCTCACAGAATGTTTGGGACTGATCATTTTCAAGCAGAATTCAGTGCATCCATTGCTTCGACTTTTAAGGAGGCCCATATGTCATCTGATTTTAATTTTCAATTCAAAGTTAAAGAATAAATGGATTCTTAATATACAATGAAAACATTTGTCTAATGGAAATTAAAAAAAAAAAACATTGAAATTCAATAAAAGTTCAAAGAAAACATCACTCGTATCCTTTAATTTGAATTAGATTTTTGGGATTAAAATTTATTGTCAAGTTAAATGGGGAAACTGCCTTCTTTTTTTATCAGTTGAACTGGACTAAAAGCCTTTGCTTCTCTGGAGAGCATTCATTAGCTTTTATAACAACTCCAGCAAGTAAATTCCAGTAGAACAATCAAGTAACTTTTAATCTCATCTCTTGATGTCTCTCTAAAGAATCTTATAGAATTTCACTCTTCAATAAAACTTGTCTGTATTATTCAAGAAAATGTTTTCTTTGAAAAAATACCCACTTTGGAATCCAGATGAGGACAAAGAAGGACGTGCTACTGATTAATGATAGCTGTTTGAAAATAGCAAAAACACTTTAAAATCTCTGCTGCTTTACATGGAATTCAATAACAATTAGTTAACACAGAAATTGAAATTGTTTATTTTCATGACATGTTTTTCAGTTGTTAATATCACCATTCACAGTAGTGCTTACTTGTAGAGTGTTTTTTATGACATATGTGTGTTTTCCTATAAATAGCACCTACACAAATGGTTTATAATCAGTTGATATAAAAAGTTGTTGCTTTGAATGAGAAAATTATTATTCTATTAAAAAATTTTGTTTGAAAGACTATAATTCTGCTAAGTTTTCATCTTCCATTTATATTTTGACATTCAAAATGTTCTTGAAATTTGCTACTTGTTTCAATAAGAATATTATATTAAGGGAAGGCTTAATAAACTTCATATGCAATTAGAAAACCAAAAGGAGAACAATTTTAATTGTAGTTAATCTGGAAACTATGATTGTATTTATGATTTTAAATAGAAACAAAAGATGATGAAAAAACAAGAGACCATCTTTCTTACTTAAAGTACCTTCCACATCAAATTTTGTGTAGTTAAACATCAGTTAAGTTGACCTTCAAGAATTTTACACTTCAACTTCAGTTACATAATCTAATTTTTGTGAGGCTCTTTGTTAAAAGTATTAAAAGATTGCATACAATAAGGAACAACGGACACAATGAACCTGAGACCTTCCTGATGATATTGCTTGTAGATTTGTAGATTCAAAACACAAGTCACTGGGCAATACAGTTTTATTATTTAAAAGCTAGCAATAAAGTATGACTTAATGTTCATATTCACAAGAGAGTTTAATTTAATAAAAATTAACTTATACTTCCTTGGCACAGAAGTATTTTATTACTATTATTCTCATCAAGATAAGCTTATATTTAGACTTTTGGAGAAAAAAATTGCAACTATTTTTATACTTATATTTGACTCTGAGGCTATAGTCTTCTTTTAATGTGGTAAATGTTTATCTTACAATAGAACTATATTTATTTATTTAAAAATATATGTATTTCTATTGTATATTCTTAAGTAATGTCTTGGTATCTGAAAATGACCCCATGTAGGAATAGGAGCTGGAAGAAAAATGCCTACATATATTAACCAAAAACATACACATATTAAATAATTAATAATAGTGTTATTTTTATTAGCCCCAAACAGGAAACTACAGAAATTAACATAAAGCAAAATTTGAATAGATAAATTGTGGTGTATTCACTGTATAGAAATGGAATCCTACTCTATACTGTCTCTTTTTTCATTCCAATTTCTTTTGGCCAATCTGGCAAACATAAAACCAGCTGTGGTTTAGAATGCTAGGTAGTGGTTACCTGTGTGGAACAGTGGTACGAAAGAGTGCTGAGAGGGGCTTCTTCGGTGTTGAAAAGTTCTGTTTCTTGATCAGAGATCTGATTTGATTGGAGTACTCACTTTGTGAAAATTCACTTATGATATGTGTATTTCTCTTTATGTGTATTATAGTTGAATTTAAAAGTTTATAAAAAATGAAAAAAGAGACTGTAACATGCAAAAAGCTTGAAAACCATCATCCCTGCCAGTACAACAAGAAAAATACTGAGCAAACTGAAAAATCAATTATTTTTATTTATTTATCTATCTATCTATTTATTTATTTATTTTATCCAGCAGATAGTGGAGGAGCTCTGATGGTGTAATGGATAAGGCATTTGGCTGCTAACCAAAAATTTAGTGGATCAAACCCACCAGCCACTCCACAGAAGGAAGATGGGGCAATCTTCTTCTGTAAAGATTTATAGTCTTGGAAACTCAATGGGGGTTGCTGAGTTGGAATCAACTCAATGGCAGTGAGGGTTTTTTTTTTTTTTTTTTTGTATCAGATTATTAGATAATTGAGGTCACTGGGTTCAACTTTTGAGATTGAGTGTGGACTGGATTAAGAGTGAGAAATTCCTGGGATCCTAGTTATAAAAGATCTTCATACATTCATGGATTTAACTTCTAGGGACCCAAGCAAGTTCTCATAGTGAAGTTTCCAGACACAGTGAAGATTCCAGAGAAACCCCCTCATATTTTAGTCAAGGAATGGGAAAAAAGCTATTTTTTGGAAATATAGCCAGAGTCTTCTTCCTAATAAATATCTATGATCCAATGAAAAAGAGAAAAAGAAAGTGTCACTGCCTAATCTGGGAAGGGAAAGTAGCAAACCTTTGTTGGCTGTAGCTTTTCTATCTTACATTAAAACAAAAAACAAAAAAACCTCACTGCCATTGAGTCAATTCTGACTCATAGCAACCCACATTGGGTTTCTGAGGTTGTAAATCTTTACAAAAGTAGATCACCCCATCTTCCTTCTGTGCAGCAGCTGGTGGATTTGAACTACTACCCTTCTGGTTAGCAGCCAAATGCCTTATCCACTGTACCACCAGAGCTCCTTACATAAGGGTCTTACATAAAGGGGGGGGGGGGGGGGGGGCGGGGGGAAGAACAAGGCAAAGAAACACTGATGAAGCTCACAGCCCAAGGAGTGATAACCACTAAATGACTGAGCATTAATATAATTACTGTGCTTCTCCTTTCCCACACCTCATCAATACAACAGAGCTACACTGTAATAAAAAAGAACTTCTACAGAAAGAGCTGCATGACACAGACTCTATTTAAGAAGGAATTCTTGGAAAAACACAGATAACAAAGGAGAAAATACAGACATGTAAACAAGGACACTAGATAAAACTGAAGCTACTAGCTCCTGCAACTAGAGCAAACATTAACACAGTCCAGCCCCTAGCCAGATTTTTCATAAGACCTCATATTAATAATCTATTTACTTAAGTTCTTATTACCCAATAACAGGAACTTAAGTAAATCTCTCATTCCAACACAAAATTACAAAGTATGTTAAAAAGCAAGATAAAAACAAAATCTGAAAAGATAAAGTAAATATAACCAGACTCAACTATGACACAGATTTTGGAATTATAAGACAGGGAATTCAAAACAACTATGATTATATATTAAGTAAAAATATAAACAGCTTGCAAGAACAAATGGGTAATGTAAATAGAGAAATCAAAACTCTAGAACATAATAGAAAAAAAATGTTAGAAAACAAAACAAAATAAAACAAAAAACTGTAACAGAAATGTAGAATGCCCTTAGTCTTCAAAGTGACATCTTTGCTCTTTAATATTTAAAGGGGTCTTTTGCAGCAGATTTGTCCAGTGCAGTATGTCATCAGATTTCTTGACTGCTGCTTCCATGGTCATTGATAGTGTATGCAAGTAAAATGAAATCTCTGACAACTTCAATCTTTTCTCTATATATCATTCTACATATCATGATGTTCCTTATTGGTCTAGTTGTGAAGATTTTTGCTTTCTACATTGAGGTGCATTCCATATGGAAGACTATACTCTTTGATTTTCATCAGTAAGTGCTACAAATCACCTTTACTTTCAGCAAGCAAGGTTGTGTCATCTGCAAATCACAGGTTGTTAATGAGTCTTCCTCCAATTCTGATACCATGTTTTTCTTCATATAGTCCAGCTTTACTGATTATTTGCTCAGCCCACAGATTCAATAAGTGTGGTGATACAACTCTGATGCACAGCTTTCCTGATTTTAAACTATTCAGCACCCTCTTGTTCTGTGCTAAGGACTGCCTCTTTGTCTATGTACAGGTTCCTCAGAAGTACAATTAAGTACCCTGGTATTCCCATTCTTTGCAATGTTATCCACAATTTGTTATAATCCACACAGTCAAATGCCTTTGCACAGTCAATCCAACACAGGTAAACATCTTTCTGGTATTATTTCATTTCAGCCAAGATCCATCTGATATTGATACTAATATCCCTCATTCAACACCCCGTTCTGAATCTGACTTGAATTTCTGGCAGCTCCCTGATGATGTACTACTGAAAATGTTTTTGAATTATTTTCAATAAAATTTTATTTGCATGTGATATTAACAATACTGTTCACTAATTTCCACATTCTGTTTGATTACCTTTCTTTGGAATGGGCACAAATATAGATCTCTTTCAGGAGGTTGGCTAGATAGCTGTCTTCCAAATTTCTTGGAAGAAGCAAGTGATAGCCTCCAGTACTCGATCTGTTTAAAGGAATATCTCAGTCAGTATTCCATCAATTACTGGGGCCTTGTTATTTTTTGCCAATTCCTTCAGTTCAACTTGGACTTCTTCCTTCAATATTATCAGTTCTTGATCATACACTACCTCCTGAAATGGTTGAAGGTTCACCAATTCTTTTAGATACAGTGACTCTGAGTATTCCTCTAATCTTTTGGTGCTTCCTGCATTGTTCAATATTGCCCATAGAAACCAACAAAATTGCAATTTGAAGCTTGAATTTTTTCTTCAGTTATTTCAGATTGACAAATGCCAAGCATGTTCTTCCCTTTTGTTTTTCTAATTCCAGGTCTTTGCATATTGCATTACAATAGTTTGCTTTGTCTTCTTCAGCCAGCCCTTGAAATCTTCTTTTCAGCTCCTTTATTTCATTATTTTCTTCAATTTCCTTTGGCTACTCTCCATGCAAGAGCAAGTTTCAGAATCTCTTCTGATATCCACTTTGGTCTTTCCTTCCTTTCCTGTCTTTTAATGACCTTTTGCTTTCTTCATATATGATGTTCTTAATGTCATCCTACAACTTATCTGATCTTCAGTCATTGGTGTCCAATGCATCAAATCTACTCTTCAGACAGCCACTAAATTCAGGTGGGATATAATCAAGGTCATAATTTTCTTCAGCTTCCATTTGAACTTGCATAGGAGCAATTGATGACCTGTTCCACAGTCAGCTCCTGGCCTTGTTTTGACTGAAGACATTGAGCTTCTTCCTCACCTGATTCCACAGATGTAGTCGATCTGATTCCTTTTGTATTGCATCTGGAGAGCTCTACGTGTATAACTTCTGTTTATATAGTTGAAAAAAGATATTTGCAATGAATATCACCAAAGTCATATTTTCCAACTATTGATGATTCTTCTTTGTTTCCAACTTTCACATTCCAATCACCAGTAATTATCAGTACATCTTGATTGCATGTTTGATCAATTTCAGATTGTAGAAGTTGGTAAAAAATTTCAATTTCTTCATCTTTGGCTTTAGTGGTTGGTGCATAAATTTGAATAA
>NW_006922325.1:561374-564432 GCF_000298275.1 Orycteropus afer afer
TATCACTGACAGGATTGTACTTTAGGATAGATCTTGAAATATTCTTTTAGATGATAAATGCCACACCATTCCTCTTCAATTTGTCATTCCCAGCATAGTAGACAACATGATTTTCTGATTCAAAATGGCCAAAACCAGTCCATTTCAGCTGAGTAATTCCTAGGATATCAATCTTTATGTGTTCCATTTCATTTTTGACAACTTCAAATTTTCCTGGATTCATACTTCATACATTCCATGTTCTGAACACTAATGGATGTTTTCAGCAGTTTCTTCCCATTTTGAGTCATGCACCATTGGCAAATGGAGGTGCCAAAAGCTTTACTCCATATACATCATAATGGTCAAATCTACTTTGAGGAGGCAGCTCTTCCCAAATCATATTTGAGTGCCTTCCAACCTGAGGGGCTCATCTTGCAGAACTATATAAGATAGTTTCAAGGATATTCATAAAGTTTTCCAATGATATCTCTGGCAGTATTTCACTGCTATCCACAAGGTTTTCACTGTCCAAGTTTTCAGAAGTGGATGGCCCCATCCTTCTTCCCACTCTGTCTTAGTCAGGAAGCTCCGCTTAAACCTGTCCATCATGGGTGACCCTACAAGTATTTGAAATACTGGTGGCATATCCTCCAGCCTCACAGTAACATTCAAGCCCCCACAGTACAACAAACTGACAGACAAATGGTGGCTAAATTCAGGTGGGATATGATAAAAATCATATTTTTGCTCTCATGGACTTGTGCTTCAGCTTTAACTTGAACTTTCATATGAGCAATTGATGGCCTATTCCATAGTCAGTTCCTGGCCTTGTTCTGGCTGATGATATTGAGCTTCTCTATTGCCTTTTTTCACAAATATAGTCATTCAATTCCAGGATATTCTATCTAGAGAGGTCCACCTGTATAGCCACTGCTTATATTGTTCAAAAAAGGTATTTGCAATGAATGTATGTATAGCATATATATAATTGGAATACCAGGAAAAGAAAGAGTAAAAGGGTCAGAAAAAAATGTTTAGGGTTATAATGGTCAGCAATTTTCCAAAATTAATGAAGATACCAATCTCTGATCCAGGAAGTTCAGAAAATACTAATCAGAATAAATGCCAAAGGTCTGCACTTATGCATATCATATTCAAACAGAGGACAATCAAATACAAAAATAAAACCTTAGAAGAAATTGAAGGAGGGCACCTAATCCATAGAGGAACAAGAATAAAATTTACACTGAACTTATCATAAGTCATTCACATAAGAAGAAAACACAATGAAATGTTTAAAGTGTTGCATGAAAAATAAAACTCACCAAAATAGAAATTTTATGCAGCAAAATAATGTAACAAAAGTGAAGGGGAAATAGTCTTTTTCAGGTTTATGTCTCAAGGCTAGTTTACAAGGTTAACTACGTTACATTTTCTTTTGTCACAGCATGTTAAAGTCAACTTAAATTGTTGCTTGCCACATTCTTCACATAATTCTCTTTTTTATACCTGAGTTCAGAAATCATCTAAATAACTTTCTAATGACTTATAGGTTTCTGGTAACTTATAGCTAATGGTTATTACATGCCTCACAAAAGTAGACATATTTCTATTCCCAATTTCATATTATGAGTACTTATACATGTGTATCTTGAAAGCATAATAGTGACTTACACTTTATGTGGTTTGACAACATTATAGAAACATAGAACAATTAAGCTATTCATATGTGTTCTTTCTTTTTTTTTTTTTAGTGTGGATGCTTACAGCTGTAAGCAGCTTTCTATATTTTCCAAATATCTTTCTGTTATAGATTTCTAATTTCATATGATTTAGGGGAATATTTTGCAATATTTCAATATTTTTAAAATTTATTGAGACTTATTTTGTGCCCAAATGTGTGGTTAGTTCCAGTGAATGTTCCAACCACACTTTAGAAGCATATGAATTCTTCAATTGTTGGGTGCAGTTTTCAACATATGTCTGTTAAGTCTGGTTGGTTTATAATATTGTTCAAGTCTGCTATTTCTAATTGAAATTCTGTCTACTTGTTCTGTCCATTATAGAAAGTAGGATATATAGGTAGCCATTTAGTATTGCAGAACTTTCTTCTTCCACTGGAACTCAGTTGGTTTTTGCTTCCGGTATTTTGAGGTTCTATTTTTAGCTGAATATAATTTTATAATTGTTATATCTTCATGATGGTTTGAAGTTTTCATTATTATAATTGTCATTCTTTGCTGTTGTAAAAGTTTTGCCCTACATTCTCTTTTCTTCTAAGATTTGTGTAGTCATTCTAGTCCTCTTTTAGTTACTGTTTGAATGAAATTTTTTCCAACTTCTCATTTTCAACATATATAAATATCCACATCTAACAAAAATTTCTTGTAGACAATTTATGTTGTTGTTGTTGTTAAGTGGTGTCAAGTTCATTTTTGACTCATAACAACCCTATGTGACAGAATAGAACTGTCCCATAGGGTTTTCTGGGTTTAATCTTTATGAAAGGAACCCTGCTGGCACAGCGGTTCGACTTGTGTCTACTAAGTGAAAGTATGGAGATTCAAATGTACCAGCCACTCTGCAGGCAAAAGATACAGCAGTCGGCTTCCATAAAGATTTACAGCATTGCAAACCTCATAGAGAAATTCTACTCTGTCCTATAGGCATTGCTATGAGTCAAAATCGAATCCTTAGCAATGTTTTATATTTATTATTGTCATTTAATCTTTTTGAGAGAAAATTGTCATGTGTCTGTCTCTTAGAGCGGCTAGGGGAGATTTGAACTGTCAACCTTTCAGTTAGTAACAGAGAACGTAATGATTGCATTACTGTCTCCATGCAACATACAGTAAGATCACATTTTGTTATATATTCTTTTAATCTTTAGCTTTTAATTGGAGAGTTCAATCTATTTACTCTGAATGTAATTACTGGTAAGGAAGGACTTGGGCCATTTTGTTACTTGTTTTCTGTAAGTTGTTCATATTTTCAGTTCCATTGCCACCTTCTTTTGTGTTACATGAGTATTCTCTAGGGTATTGAATTGTGTCACTTTTTGTTTATTGTTTATTTA